>NC_046154.1:55667445-55959945 GCF_011064425.1 Rattus rattus
TGTGAGTGAGTAAATTAGAGACAAGATGCCCATTTCCTTTCCAGTCTGATAGCGTAGGAGTCCTAAGAAAGCCAGTCTCTTCCACAACTACCACACAACTGTCAAATTCAGGAGGTGAATAGTGAAGCCGTCACCTCATCTAGAGACAGGCATCACCCACCACTTGTCACTTATCTTAATCACATCCTGTGGCGGAATGACGTTTGAGGGTCTAAGCTAAGATCACATGATGCATTTATCGCTTCTCTTTAATCTCCCTCAGCCTGAGACACTGCCCCAGTCCCTTGAGGCCTTGATGTTTCACGCACCACAAACCAATTACTTTGGAAGGAGTCCTCCAGCTCATGTCTATCTGATGTCTCCTTGTGATTAAATTCAAATTTTGTATCTTTGGCAGAATTGCCCGAGTGGGGCTGTGCACTCGTCGGGTTCACCGATCTCTATCCCCGGGGTAAACTATCATGCTTAAGGCTTCTCCGCTCCAGAGTTCCTGTTTCTCCATTTGTGATTGGGGCGCTGTGTGGAGATACCTTGAGACTGCGGACATATCCTGGTTTTTTACATTTATTTATTTATGGGACAGTACATCACAGCATCCGTGCAGAGATCAGAGGACAACCCGTAGGAGTCACCTCCTTCCTTCCACCTTGTGAGTTACATAAATAACAGTGTGGGCTCTGGGGACAAACTCAGTGGGCCAGGCACGGAGGCCAGAGCTTTCCCCGACTGAAGCATCTTGGCCACATCTTAGCATCCATGGACGATTCTTTTGTTGTTAGAATGGTTTGTTTATCCTTTGTTTTCTGAGACAGGATCTCATGATGTAACTCAAGCTGGCCTAGAATGCTCTATGTAACCCAGACTGGTACCAAAGCCACACCCCCAATCTTTCTACTAAATCCTCCCAAGACCCAGGATAACAGATGCACACTACCATTCCTGGCTTGGTTGACAACTCTCACTTGGATTAGCTATTGATACTTGTCAAATAGTTACTGTACCGTGCCCTCCACTCTTGTTGGCTGGTATGCTGTGAGAAAAATGTGTCAACACATTTATTTATATCAGCATGGATTTGAGTTACAATTTCATTCACTGGGGTTATATAACCTGTCACTATTAGTATTTTTATATGTATTTTCTCTCCAATTAAGCTAGCCACCGTGTTCTTTTCACATACATTGTTTCGGAATATCATTTCTTTACCTAAGATAAGATATTCTGTGCTCAAAATGAATCTACTCCTGAAGTCAGTCTGAATATATTTAAAAAGCCTCAATATGTTTCATAACGGTTCTGTAGATACAGTAAAGCTTAACGCACACTCTTTTTTTTTTTTTTTCTTTTTTCTTTTTTTCGGAGCTGGGGACCAAACCCAGGGCCTTGCACTTGTTAGGCAAGCGCTCTACCACTGAGCTCAATCCCCAACCCTTAACGCACACTCTTGACCTTTGCCCTTGTCAACTAACCGATATATAAATTTTCACTCGTTAAGGTAGTGTGGTGTGGGTTTAAATGCACACAGATACAAACGTGAAACAGCACAGATCTACAAAAACATCTTAGGGATAGCATACAGTAAGTCCATTCCAGCTTACTTACGGTATTTTGTTTGGTGTTCTGTTAACTTACTTTTTACTTTTCTAAGTCTCCTGAATTCATCATTTGTGCCTTTCCTTGCTCAGTTCGTCTGCTCTTCCTGCTTTGCCGATACAGGGTTTTTGATCTGGGCTGCACAGAGAGCTCAGTAGCTGAGACTGGTTGCACAGCACCTACCCTGGATGGGTCACAGTTACCTTTAACTCCAGCTCCAGAGTGTCTGACACCCTCTGGCCTCTGAGGGCACCCAGATGCATGTGCATAATGAAAGATTTGAATTTAAAGACACTTTAGTAATAGTTCTTTATACTGGGCAGTGGTGGCGCATGCCTTCAATCCTAGCACTCAGAGGCAGAGGCAGGCAGATCTCTGCATTCCAGGCCAGCCTGGTCTGCAGAGTGAGTTCCAGGACTGCCAGGGCTACACAGAGAAACCTTGTCTTAAAAAAACCACCAACAGGGGGTTGGGGATTTAGCTCAGTGGTAGAGCGCTTGCCTAGCAAGCACAAGGCCCTGGGTTCGGTCCTCAGCTCCAAAAAAAAACCAAACAAACAAACAAAAAAAAAACCACCAACAGTAACAACAATAATTCATTTGCTTAAATCTTGTTGCTATGTAGGGTCTTTAATTTTATTTCTGCTTTTCTTATTGTAGGTCTTTTCTATTTTCTCAAATAGCTAAAGGTTTATAAACTATATTGACCCTAGCAAAGACTCAGTTTTCATTTTCATTAGTTTTCCTTATTATCTCCTGCTTTTTGTTGAACTCATTTCTCCCAGTCCTCAGTTTTTATTCCTTTTATAGACTGTGGGTGGGACTTACTTTGAGTGACACTCTTCCTCTACAATCAACATCAATGTGAACCCTTCCTCCCAGGTTCCAGGCTCCAGACCCCAGGCTCCAGGCACGAACCAGACATGTTGGCTCCTTATGGCCTTCTCTCCCATTGGTTCAAAGCACCGTGCTTCTCTCACCAACTCTTTGACCAGAACTAGTTGGAAGCATCCGAGGTATTTCTTAGTGTCTAGGGACATGCCAGATTTCTAATGTGGATTTCTAAAGTATTTTACTGTGGTCAGGAGGCTTCTTCGGATGATTAGATTCTTTTGAAATCTCCAAAGTGTAATTTTATTCATTTTCAAAAGTACATTTATTTTTATTTTATGTGTATGGGTGTTTTGTCTGCGTGCACTTATATGTATTATATGTGTACTTGTCCTCAGAGGCCACAAGAGGTTGAGATCTCTCAGAGCTGGAGTTACAGACAGTTGAGATCTGTCATGAGTGAACCTAAGTCTTTGGAAGAATAGCAAGTGTTCTTAACTACCAAGCCACCTCTCTAGCCTCCCAAAGGTACAATTTTTAAAGCAGAGGGATTTTATTGGTTGCAAATTTAATGGTACAAGTAGATGACTGTATGCATAATTATTATGTCTTTCCAATATTCCCTCTATCCGTTTTTTAGAAAGTGCTACTATTTGTTTGTAACTATAATGTCTTCTCCAAAGCTTATTTTTTTTTCTGCACAACACAGTTATTTGTTTAGCGCACATTTCCATTCCTCTGGTATCTGAGATTGAATCTGAGTCCTTATGTGCATACTCTACAGCCAGCCCATTCTCCAGCCCCATTTTCCTGTCTTGTCTTGTTTGCTCGACTGTATCACTGAGTCCAAGGTCAGAAAGCAATGAATGATACATTTATGAGGCAAACAAACAAACAAACAAACAAAACCTGTCAATAAAGAATTTCATTTCCAGCAAAACTATCCTTAAAATTTTTTATATCCAACAAAACTATCAACCAAGAATGAAGGAGAGAGAAGTTAGGGAGGTGAATCTGAGTCCCAGGTGGCACCAGTCTGGAAGTACTGAGTTTCAGGCCAAACCTGAGGCTTTGAACTGAATATGTACCATTCACAGGCTGAGACTTTCAACAGCCTCAAATAGTATGTTGGTTCCCTATAGTTAAGGAAGCAATTTTACTACTGTATAAAGTTAATAATGATAAAATACAGAGATGATAACTAAATTAAACCCATGGATTAATGTTTCTCTGTGATATTTAGGACCAAATGTTTAATTAATCATGGAAGAATATATACACTTTTGTATTTGTGTCTGGAGAATTGGCTCATTGGTTGAGAGCATTTGTCAGTGACCCTGAGTTCAAATCTGATCATGGGTGTCAGGCAGCTGAGTTGAGTATGGTACCAGGGGACCCAATGATGTCGTCTTCTGTCCTCTGTGAGCACCAGACATACATGTGGTACACAGATATATGTGCAGGCACTCACACACACGTACACAGATAATAAAAAAACAAACAGTTAAAATGCCCAAAAGGGTTAAAAAAATCAGACATTAATCATATACACTTTTATTTAGAAATGTTTATTAAACTTTAATAAACATTTACTTTAAACATTTAATATAAATTTAATAAATATTTTATAAATAGTTAATAAACATTTAATTAAAAACATGCTCAAATTCTTTTTTTCTTTTTTTTACATTGCTGAGGATGGAACTAGGGGCCTCAGGTACTACTCAAACATATCACTGGAAACAATGGGTAGGTTGATTATAGTAAGTTGGGAAAGATCTTTGCTCTAGGTTTTATTTAGATGCTGTTTGATGACTACCTTAGCTTTTTGATCACTAAAAGTTAGTAGTCTGTTAAGTTAATTCACTCTGAAAGGATTCATTCAGAAGTCAAAGGATACTGTGTCATATACAGAAACAGGCAATGAATGGCTATTACCCGCTAATGATAGCTCAAGCTAACTGGTACTGAATCTGCAACACTGTAACTCTCACAAATACAAAGTTCCAAACAGTCAGTCAACCATATAGAGTCTTTACCACAAGTGTGGCTCTTTTTCTGAAAGCCTCAATTCATAGTTTTTAGGGGTTTTGTTTGTTTGTTGTTTGTTTGCTTCTGTAAAATCTGCAGCATGTACATTCTAGACCCAATTTATAACCAGGTACCCAGCTTGGGGTCTGGGTGGGAAGCTGTGACAGTGCATCTTGCTGGTTTTGGGGTGAAGCCCTGGCTGGTGATGTGGATTGCCATGGGTGGTTTCTGCAGAGCCAACCCTTAGTGTTTGCTTCATTGGAAAGAGGACAAAGGGATATTTCTTGGTTGTGTTAAACCGAGCTGTCAGGGTTACTGATACACTCGTGGCCTGCTTGATGAACCTGGACCAGTTTCTGTCATCACAGCAAGTGGGAGCAAAGGAGAAATGTTGGCTCTGGGGCATGTGGTCAGCTCAGTGGCATTTGAGTTACCTAGAACAAACCCTACATGCTGCTGGCAATAATGCTGACAGCCAGGTTTCGGGCTGGCTGTCACATAACTCCTCCAGTAGAGCAGCAGACAGAGGCTGCAGGAAGCAGCAGCTCCCTCCCTGTGGCCAGGGCACAGACTGCCCTGAGAGCGTTGGCAGTGACATCATGGGTAACTGTTCTCCAGACTGCTTCTTGAGCAGTCCTCAGCCACTGGAAGCCAGAGCAAGCGCATGGGCTTCCTGTGTAGCATCTGGTGGGCCTAGTGCACAGATTCTGTAGGACTGCTTGAGAGTGCTCAGTGGGAGAGCAAACGTTTTCAAGGCTTTTGTGAAAATATCCTTGGTTTAAATCAACCATAAACAAAATGCCAGATGTGGTGGTGGGATCTGTCATCTTCACACATTTTTCTTAGCATTGCTTTAAAACTAAGTGCTTTAAAACCCTGTCTTTCATGCATTAAGTCTCAATAAATCTCAATAGCCAAAAGGATTTTTGTGAAGAAGATAAGGACAAATAAGAGGGTGAAAACTCAAGACATTGTGATTTTGATGCTGAGAAATACTGTAACTGCATTTTACACTGTGCCAGCCTGTGGGAGCCCAACATACTTGGCCTTCTTACCGCCTGGGTGAGGTAGGACCTGATTCAGGGACACATGGCAGAAAATTCTCATTATCAGCTGCTTAGGAATCAGAGGTAGCTATTAGAGTATTAATTTATATTATTTTAAAATTTTATTTGTGTGTGTCATGAATTTATGGCGTGTGTGTGTGTGTGTGTGTGTGTGTCCATACAGGCAAGAAGAGGGTGTCAGATACCCTGGAACTAGAGTTCAGTTCCTGGCATGGGTGCTACGAACTGAGCTCCGGTCTTCTGAAAGAATAGCAAGTGCTCAGCCATCTCTTCAGCACTGGTGTCTTAGAGTTGCTGTTGTTGTGATGAAACACCAAGACGGAAAGCAACTTGGGGAGGAAAGGGTTTAATCTGCCTTGCATATCCTAAATCACAGTCCACCACACAAGACAAGAATTTGGAGCAGGAACTTGGAGACAGGACCTGAAGCAGAGGCGGCAGAGGAATGCTGCTTATTGACTTCCTTATAATAGTACCAAGGACCCCCTAACCCAGGGGTCACGCTACGCACAGTGGCCTGGGTCCTCCCACCTCAACCTCTAACTAAGAAATTGCTCTACAGCAGCGGTCCTCAACTTGTAGGTCATGGCCCTGTCATGGGACTTGCATTGCAATTCATAACAGTAGCAAAATTACAGTGATGAAGTAGCAACAAAACAAATTTCCAGCTGGGGGGTCAGCACAACATGAGGAACTGTATTAAAGGGCCGCAGACTTAGGAAGGTGAACCACTGCCCTAAAGGATTGCGTACAGCCAGATCTAACAGAGACAATTTCTCAACTGAGGTTCCTTCCTCTCAGATAACTTCAGATTTAAAAGGTTTTCTGTCTTTGAGGTTTCATATATCAGGGGAGAGAGAGAGAGAGAGAGAGAGAGAGAGAGAGAGAGAGAGAGAGAGAGAGAGAGAGAGAGAGAGAACATTGACTCTGTAGATGGCTCTGGTGGTATGGACAGTCTAACAGTGCCGACCCAGGAACTCATGTCTCTCCATTCGCTTGCGATGCATTCTTTTCGATTCAGCTTTTCACGACAGAAACTTTATCCTGCTCATCATACCTAGGTATTTTGTAGTTACTGTCGATGGCATTACTTTCTTGACTTTTGTTTGGGTTGATACACTCTCAGCATGTGATCGCCGCTCTGATGTTTGTATTCCACAGCTTGGCTGACTTTGTTCTAATACTATTGCTTTGATAGAGTCTCTGGGGTTCTTCTGCATACACAGTCATGTATGCCTGGGCACGAGGTCCGTGTTCTCACAGATAAACACTCGAGCCATGGCTCTCAGCCTTCCTAATGCTTTGACCCTTTAGTACAGTTTCTCACGTTGTGCTGACTGCAAACCATAAAATTATTTTATTGTTACTTCATAACTTTAATTTTGCTTCTCTTATGAATCATAGAATAAATGTCTGAAATGCTCAGTATCTGATATGTGCTCCCTTCTGGGGTGGGAACCTACAGGTTGAAAAACACTGCACAAGGGAAACCAGGAATGTTAAACACACAAAGTTATCCCCTCAGCGGAAGTGATGCATTCCAGTTTTCTACCTGGAAAGCTGGGAGTGGATGTGGTTAACATCCTGGTGATCTGTCTATCTGTAGGGCCAGGCCACACCTGAATCTCTCAGACTATTAGGTTTGTCCCAGACTCTTCCCCCCTAGGACTTTATCTTTAGCATTGTTTCTCTGTCAATAGAACCCCCGTTGAAGGAATTTTAGAAAGGACTGGAAGAGCTTGAAGGGGCTTGAGACCCCATATGAACAACAATGCCAACCAACCAGAGCTTCCAGGGACTAAGCCTCTACCCAAAGACTATATATGGACTGACCCTGGGCTCCAATCTCATAGGTAGCAATGAATAGCCTAGTAAGAGCACCAGTGGAAGGGGAAGCCCTTGGTCCTGCCAAGACTGAACCCCCAGTGAACGTGATTGTTGGGGGGAGGGTGGGGAGGGGAACACCCATATAGAAGGGGAGGGAGAGGGGTTAGGGGGATGTTGGCCCAGAAACCGGGAAAAGGAATAACAATCAAAATGTAAATAAGAAATACTCAAGTTAATAAAGATAAAAAAAAAAAAAAGAACCCATCTCTAGGGAACAGGTCATGTGTACTTTGTAGCTTGATGACCTCTATGGTGGCCTAGACCACACCAGATCTTCTCCTAGGCTCTTAAGTTATAGAAACCCTTCTTATGGAAGAGGTCATGTTTACTTTCCAAAAGAGTTTTGACACAGTCACACCTTAAGCTTTATTCTGATAATTGTCACCAGGGTAAGCTTTTTTCCCCAAAGTTGAACTGTATGTCTGAAATGAATTGCCTGATGTCAGACTCTAGAAGTTTGAACCAAGACCACCTAAGTCATGTTGAACGGGATTTCCTTCTTGTTTCATTCAGGTCTTTATTTTGCTAGTCATTGGGGTTTGCAGGGATCCCCACATCACATGACCTGCAGAATGGCAATTTTCTGCTTTCCTGTTGCAATGTCCTTTTTTTTTTTTCTTTTGCCCAATTGCTCAGGCTGGGAGTTCTTGAACAGTGCTGAATAAAAGTGGTGGAGGTTGGAATTTTTATTCTTTCCAGGTCTTGAGGGGTTCCAGGTATGTTGGCTGTTGGCTTGTCACATATGGCTTCTGTTATGTCAGAGTTATCCTTTCTTTCCTTTTAAAATTTGTTTGGTTTTTAGACAGGGTGTCACTAGTTAGGCTGGGCTGGCCTGAAACTCACTATATTGATCAATCTGGCATCAAACTCGCCATCCTCCTGCCTCTGTGTCATTGGTGCTGAGATTATCAATATAAGTCCCTGCAGTGTTGAAGAATTTTCTTCCTGTATCTAATTTGTTAACATTTTAGTGATGAAAGATGTTGGATTTTATCTAATAACATTCATGTACCCATCAAGATAGTCCCGTGACTTCTCTTCTCCATTTATTCTGCTGGTGTGTGGTATCCTAGAAATAAGGCTCTTAGACAAGAGTCCCAGACAGCAAGAAAGCCGTGGGTTCCAAAGTCACAAAACCTGTCTATCATGCATCCCGTTTTTTGAAGGTTTTTTTTATTACTTGTAATTCTATGGGAGGGGCAGTGTGTGCACATGAACGTAGGTACCCCTGGAGGCCCCAAGGAAGTGGGGTCCCTGCAGCTGAAGTCCCGGGTGTTTGTGAGCTGTCCAATGTGCACATTTGGATCCTCAAAAGCAATGCACATTCTGACCACTGAGCCATCTCTCCACCCACCCCCACCCACCCCTACCCACCCCCACTCACCCCCACCTAACCCCACTCACCCCCACCCAACCCCACTCACCCCACCCACCCCACCCACCCCCATGCACCCCCAAATCATTCAGTTTTATGCAGTTGTCGGCTAAGTGCTTAACCCTTTGTAGGTGAGGATAAAAATGTGTACATCTGTGAGAACTAACTGCTTAACGGACAGTTTTGATTCAGGTTGTGAAACGTTTAGGAAATGGGTGTTCGCGTCAATGAATACCTTGAGGGTATAACGTGCCACTGAAGTGGACACTTACAAGTGGTTTAGAGAACTTCCCATGACACAGGTTTGTCATATTTCTATGCGTGCTTCACCTAACCTTACGGAAGAACTAAGCAATAAAACCCACAAGAAGGATAAAAATGAAACCACCCCAGCCCAGCCCCCATAAAAGGGTGGCCTGGGGAGGATGACTGTGGTCGGAAGACCATCATTCCATTGCTCAGGAACTCCTTGGGTCCTATAACCAGAACCTTTTGTGGTCTCTTGGCAACAGACAGACCTCACAGAGAAAAGCCTGACGCGCAGAATTAGCAATGCGGAGGCTCTCAGGCAGATGAATACTGCTTATGTTCGCAACTCTCAAAACGCTTGTAAATGGAGCTTGTCTAGACCCAGTTCACTCCATCTGGTCAGCCCTGGGTATCACACCCAGCTGGCACTTAGTAGCATCTGTGCAGTCATTAGGGGACTTAAGGAATTTTGTATTTGCACCCTTCAGACGAAGGTCAAGTTTCACTTCCTGGTGCCATAGCTTGGCAAAGAAAAAGACTAATGCACTGCACCATGTCAGCCGGTGGAACTCCTTCTCACTCTCCCCTTCCTGTCCCACCTCACCTCACCCTGTCACCGCAAGGGTTAGACTTTGCCACCTGAGCCGGACATGTAGCACTGGTGAGGAGGCATGGACTTTGTGGTTCCATTTCGATGTTGGCTTCCATGGTAGCAGCAGTTCCTAGCCCTGCCCAGCCCAGCCTATCCTGTCTGGTCACAGACGTGTGGTCTGGGCTAAGAACTCCAACTTGGAAGTTAAACTCGGAACGAGAAACAGTTTCATTGCTGGCTAATGACTTTCTTACTGCATGATGTGGACAAATAAAAGGGCTTCTCCTGGGCCTTCTTAGAAGATGCAGGAAGAGTGAGCCTTGGTTCATGGGAGGTTATGATGACTAAACTGACTCTGATGCCAACTCTAGTCAGGTGATGTGGTGTTTGAAAGAAAATGGACCCCATAGGCCCATAGGGAGGGGCAGTATTAGGACGTATAGCTTTGTTGGAGTAGGTGTGGTCTTGGAGGAAGTGGTCACTGGCGATGGGCTTTGAGGTCTCATAGGTTCAAGGCACACTCGGTATGGAAGTTCTTCTATAGCTGCCTATTGAATCAAGATGGGGAACTCTTAGCTCCTTCTCCAGCACCATGTCTGCCCCTATGTTTCTCACCATGATGATCATGAGCTAAACCTCTGAACCTGTAAGCCAGCCCCAGGGAATGTTTTCCTTTGTAAGAGTTGCCTTGGTCAGGGGGGTCTCTTCACGGCAATAGAAACCCTAAGTAAGACAGGTGCCAGTGGGTGACAGTAGTGATCTCATTAAATTCTCCTGACACTTCCAGGTAATCAGTGTGGCTTTGTGAACTGAGGTTTTGGAGTCCTTACCCCAGACAGCCTCCCTGAGCCACAGGAGCAGGAGGAAGGTTTACTGAGAGGAAGGTTTACCGAGAGGAAGGTTTACCCAGGATGCAACTCCCCAGTCCGATGAAGCCACACTGAGTGTTGCTGGAAACTGCCTTGCTCCTGTGTCCAGGCCACGTGACTCTTCTTCCTTCCCCACTGTCTGGATGGTTCTTTCCCTTCAACATCTCCAAAGATGGGATTCCAAGAAGCAGTGACCAAGCCCTAATCCCTCTGCTGGAGGCGAGGCCTGCTCTTGGACCATAAAGGCTTGAGATTCCTTGACTCACCGCTAGGCCATATCTATTGGTCTGCCAAAACCAAATAATTTACTTAGACCATCGGGGACGGTGAATGGTCGGTGTAGAGGGTAGAAACATCTAGACGGGAAAAGGGCAGATGCTGTATCATATCACAAGCTTGCCTCCTTGGGCTCCTTCCAGAGCAGTCAAAACTGGTTTCAAATGAGTGGGGTTCTTTCTCTGTCCCCAAGCACCTTGGGGAGACTGTCCTCTGGCTGAGCGTCCTGGCTGTGATGTTACAGAACACATTGCTGTCTCCCAGCAGTGCCCCCTCCTTCCTCTGTTCCCACCTCTGTCCCTCTCTCTTCTTAAGCCCTTTCTCCCTGAGGAATGCCTGTGTGGTTGATCCGTTACTTAGCACTTTCAGCTGTCCCTCCCCTTTTCTTCCTGCCCTTGCCTATTTCAGACACATTCCTGGCTATTCTGAGTTATTTCCGGTTACTTGGTGTGAGCCACCCTCTCATCTGAAGGCTGGTGGTCCGCCTCCGTGGCTTCCTCAGTCGCCTACATCCTGAAGATTCCTAGCCCACTCTTCTGGGCTTGGGCCTCTTCCTACCATCCTATGAGAATACTCAGAGCTCAACCCCCCCACCCCCAAAGCCCTTAACTTGCCTTGCTGATGCTCTCGGAAGGTGATGTCAACAGCTATTTAAGCATCCAGACTTGAAACCTCAGATGAGCATCAAAGACCTCCTTCTATTCCCCACCCACCGCCCTACGCAGGAGGAAGGGTGATGTGCCACGGAGCCCTGGCAATACCAAATAAGAGGGCTGCTAAGATTCCCACCTGCTCTCCATCCCCACGCTCTCTGCCCCTGGTCCAGCTCCCATTACCTGCCTGGGCCATAGATGCTGTTTCCTCTCCCACCTTTTCTCTTTATCCCCTCTTCCCTGGTGACATAATCTTTCTTGAGGACAGTCCTGCCTCTTTAATTTTCCTTCTCAGAAGCTTACAGGGTCCCCACTTGCCTTCCAGCCCCTCCAGATTCCCCCCCATTCCACTATCACTGCCTCCCATCCCCGAAGCCCCATTGGTCACCTTCTCTAGGAAGCCTTACTAGCAGCTCTTTAAAGACTTCCTTCCTCCTTCCCCACTCAGAGCTCCCATAGTTGCCCAATACCAGCACCGGTGTTCTCCTATCACAAGGACTACCCACTCCAGGCCTGAGCAGCCCAAGTCATGAGTGGAATTAACCACTTTTCCCTCTGTGGTCAGCACATTATGTTCCTGTGGTGTGAGGTACACCACATCCCATCGTTGAACCTACTAGGATTGACAGCTGTCATGAATTCATTTCAGCGTGAGATGTGCAAAGGATCTAGATGCTAAGATACATAATCCATGCCCAAGGGGGGGTCATTACATGATTCTTTTTTTTTTCTTCTTTTTTTCGGAGCTGGGGACTGAGCCCAGGGCCTTGCGCTTGCTAAGCAAGCGCTCCACCACTGAGCTAAATCCCCAACCCCTCATTACATGATTCTTAAAGGTGCTATCTTTAGTATTTGATGGTTCTTTCCTTCCTTGTTCTTTCTTTCTTTCTTCTAAATAGTGATGAGGGTTCTTGCATGCCACGTTCCACTGGCCCTGAGGGAAATGAGGAAACTGCTTTGCTTTCAAAATGCTCACAAAAGTGGCTCCTTGGTGGATGCAGGGACAAGAACCCAGACATCCAGACACTAGTGCTTACTGCCTCTCTTTGAGGGCAGATTTTCCAACTGACAAGTCTGGTCCCTTGTCTCCTATGGGTCTGTATTCCATAGATCCTGTGTACTGTTCCGTTCCCTGTGGGCCACCCACTTTGTTCCTATGCTCTTTTGTAAGATGCCCTTGACGGCTGCACAGCGGTGAGACCCAAGGAGCTGGTGATCGAGGGAGGAAGCCACCTCAGTGTCCTCTCTAAGTTCTGTGGGGGTGGCCTCACTGTAACGTGACTGTGACTTGAAGTTTGCCACACTGACCAGAAGCAGCTTAGGACTTTGGCTTGGATGAAGGCCTTACACTTAACCAACCACGCACTTGAGCATCCCTGCCCCCCCTTTTTCATTCCTTTTCAACACTATTGGGAACTGTATTCCCACTTGCTTGGCCCCAGCCTGAAAGCCCTTGTCCCTTTTTGCTTTGGGGTTGAACTAAGTGACCCTTGGGGGTTTTTTTCCTCACCCTTTCCACTACTTTCCTTCCACTTTTCAGACCCTAATAAATAAGAGAGAAAAAAGGATAGACCCAAATAAAGTGGTACCCCATTAGATCACTGATTGGGGGTGGCAATCAGTAAGTTTGACCTTAGCACCATGACTGCTTAGCAAACTGCAACCACCAGTGACCACCAGCGACCACCAGTGACCACTCAGTGACCAACAGTGACTGGGTCACCCTGTCAAAAGAATCCCATTTACACACAGTCACAGAAACTATCTGCAGCTGGCAAAATCGTGTCCCTGCTAGAACTCGAGGCAAATCACAGTCAGCTGCTGTACTGAAGCAGCCCCACCTCCCACACCTGGGATAAAACGGAAACATAGTCTTATAACATTTGTGTTTTTATAAGGAATCAGAACTCCAGAATTGTCACTACGCCAGCCAACAGCCTTTATCACATAGAAACCTGGGTTGCAGGTTCTGTGGCCAGGAGTAAGGGACCTCTAGGGTGACTGCTCTTTTGTGTATAGCTCCAGCATGACTGTCAATCATCCTCTGCCATCTAACATGGGGATGGTCTAAATTAACACATGCAGGCATCCCAGTAGTGGGCGGTGTTTTAGAGGCAATGCAGGGGATGGGAATTGAATGGAAGAAGGGAAATATTCCACAATTGCCAGAAAGTCTTGCCCACCTTTGGGCATTGGGGACCATTTTGACGTCAGAGCATTTCTTCTTCTGCCCTAGGGCCAACCAGTTTAGTGAAAGACCCTAGTGCCTCGAAGGGCAGCTCTGGGAAGAACAGGTTGGCACGATCGCTTTTGAAGTTTCTGTGCCGGTGCTACAAACTTGGTGCTTACTAATGATTCTTCTGTCTCCAAAAATACCACACCAGGTGCACAGCCACTTACAACAAAAGCCTCTGCTCCTCTCTCTGCTCCGATATCCAATTTCTAAGCAAACCTTGTTTGCTTTGTTCTCCATAAGTCATGCCATTCGAGGCCACTTGGATCTGCACCATCGGTGCTCTACGCTTTTCTCCGCCCCACTGAGCACATCCTGTGATACTCTAAAGCCTTACTCAGCCCACATTGTTCACGGGCTTTATGACTCTGAATCAGCCTACTTTCTAAAGTGTATTTACAGCACAGAAACAAATAAATGCAGCACTCTGATTGAGATCGATTGTACACACCCCGTGGCAAAAAGTGGGAGTCAGTGGATCCGGACCTTCCCAGCAGAGGTCAAGTGGGGCTCTGCCTCTTGATTTACCACCCATCCCGAGAAGTGTGCCCTTTTGTGATGTGTTTAGAGCCTTGGTTTTTGCCTTTTTGTGTTGTCATTGATTTCACTATTGAAACGGCCCCAAGGGTTGGGCTGAAGCACTGTTCTGAAATGCAAGGAGATCATGAGCACCTTCTAGAAAATAAGTGAGGGAAGGCCAGCTTTGTTCAGACCTTAGCTCTCTTTCAGTTCACGGCTAACAAGACCAGGTACGTTCAATGAGGTGTCTTTTATCTGAAACACACAAGGCAGTGTTGCATGTTTGTCAGTTGATAAAAACATTGTGACAGGAACACTAATCTTGGTTCCCCCCAGGAGAGACCTGCAGCGTTTGTGAGTCAGTGCTTGTGATGACTTTATTGAAAGTGACTATTGCCAATGGTGAGAATTAATTTGTCATCAGACTCAAAGCAAGGGTGAAAATTCAATGAAGGCCAAAGCTGCCTTTCCTGCCTTTGCAATGCCAGGAAGATGGTACGTTTTCAATAAATACATGAATGAATGAATGAATGAATGAATGAGAAGACACTTTGGACATCTTTATGTTCTTATACTTTCGATTGTGAGCCTAGCCTTTAATGGCTGAGCCATCTCTTCAGCCCAGACATCTCTGATGAAATTAATCAGTCATCACCATCGTCTTTGGCAGTATATGAAAAATCACAGCATGTTACATTATAGAGAATTTGAAATATAATTAACATTTATAAAGTCTTCAAATTCTATAGTAGATATTTTGCCCATGACAAGATAGTATCACATAAACAATTTTGAGTCACAGATCTTTTTAAAATGCTTTCAAATTTAGGTTTCTGTGATTGTATTTTTTAAAATTTGTCTTATTTTATGGCCCCTGGTGTTCGCCTGCACATGTCTGTGCGTAATGTGTGTGCACGTCTAAGAGGCCAGAAGAGGGCATCAGATAGCCTGAGCTACACATTTTGATCGTTGTTCGACTAGAATTGATTTGTCTCAGTCAGGTTTTCTGTTGCTATGATGAAACAAGTTGGGGAGGAAACAGCTTATTCAGCTTACACCTCCACATTGCTGTTCTTCACTGAAGGAAGTCAGGACAGGAACTCAGATAGGACCGGATCCCGGAGGCAGAAGCTGATGCAGAAGCTGTAGAGGAGTGTTGCTTCCTGGCTTGCTTCCTTCCCCTGGCTTGCTCAGCCTGCTTTCTTAGAGAACCCAGGACCACTAGCCCAGGAATGGCACTACCCACCAGTGGCTGGGCCCTCCCCTATTGATCACTAATTGAGAAAATGCCTTACAGCTGGATCTCATAGAGGCATTTCCTCAACTAAGGTTCCTTCCTCTCTGATGACTCTAACTTGTATCAGGTTGACACACAAAACTAGCCATTTACACGAGTTCTTTTGAAATCACCTGGTTTCTGTTTCCTGCATTTAAAATAGTAAACATTAAAACTCTCTAAGAAAGGGCCATAGGTCTGCTCAGGCTACCAAAGTACCTGGCACAAAAGTAAGTAAGAACCTTTTTTTTCTTTTCTTTTCTTTTCTTTTTTCGGAGCTGGGGACCGAACCCAGGGCCTTGTGCTTGCTAGGCAAGCGCTCTACCACTGAGCTAAATCCCCAACCCCAGTAGGTAAGAACCTTAAACTGAGTTGAAATTCATCCAGTAATCTTAGAACTCGAGAGGCAGAGGTTCTTTGACTTCCAAGCCAGCTAAGGCTACAGAGTTAGATCCTGTGTTAAAAGTAATTAAGCCAACTGTGGTGGTGTGTGCTTTTAGGCTCCACACTTGGAAAGCAGAGGCAGACGGATTTCTGTGAGTTCAAGGCCAGCTTGGTCTACAGCATGAGTTCCAAGACAGCCAGGGCTGGTACACAGAGAAATTCCTTCTCAAAAAAACCAAACTAATCATAATAATAAACTAATTAATTAAAGAAGTTTAGCCTGGCTGCAGATATCAACTCAGAATTGAGGTCACATGCCCAAGGTCATGAAGCCACTTGAGCAGAATTTGGGTCTACAGAAAAATCTGCCCGCTGACACCAGGGCTAGTTCATTCTAAGGGCTCCTTTGTGCCTTCCCTCAGGCAGCTGAGTGTTTGGATTCCAGGGACCTTGATGAAGTGTGTCCAGTACTAAGCACGTGCAGAATCTTCTCAGAGGTTAGATGATGGAGCCTTTCCAAGTTTAGTCTAGAGACTCCCATGATCTGCAAATCGCTCTTGGGTGAAGAGGTGTGAAGAACAGAAATTGAAGCTTGGATCTAATAATAGCACAGGCTTGCAGCTCGCACATCTGCTCTGTTTGGATGTGGCTTCTCCTCCACAGGTTCGAGTATTGGACCCCTAAGAAGTAGAAGTGATTTGAGGCTCTTAGGTCATACTGAAAAAGGTCCTTAGAAGGGGGAATGTAGTTGGTGTTCATGGGAGCCCCAGCTAACTGTCATGGTCACTGTAATAAAAGCACTAGTGTGGCTACTCCTTAGCATGATTGCTTCTTGTCCTGCTCTTTGACCTTTCCTTTGTGTGCATGTGCCCGTCACGGTTACATCAGCAGCACAAGGACCTTACTGAGCCAAGCTGATGCCAAGGACATTGCCCTGGCACTCCAGACCCCTGAGATGCATAAACTTCTTTTCTTTATTTAATTAACCCTCTTCAGGTATTTTATTAGAGGAGACAGACTAATACATGTAAATTTATTTTTTAAATTTTATTTTATTTTACAAAATCAGTGTTCTGTGATGGATTGAAATTTATAAAACAAATACTAAGCAAATACACACAACATACCAGTGGTTTTTTTTTTTTTTTTTTTTTTTTTCTTTTTCCCTCTTGCTGGGAGTCACCACTAGGGGGAGGATGATAAAGGATGTATGAGATGAAGAGGTAAGATTGGGCAATGCTCTGGTTGATGGATGAATAAGATTCTGGAGAACAATGAAACCATTATCAGTCTACTAGAACTAGAGAAGGCCCAGGAAGCAGGATGCGATGAACTGTTTAGGCCGACATCCACGGGCAGAGGAGTCCCTTGGGAACGCCAAGAAGGACAACCCTGCACAGTACGGCAGCAGAAGGTGGGCAAGGAGCAGAGAGTACAAGGTTGGACAGAAAAGGCAGTCCTGGAACCCTGTAGTGCAGCTGCCCCTGTGTGTGTCCAAAAGGAGTTGGGTCAAAGTAGAGAGGGAAAGGAGCTGAGAAACACTTGTGAGAGCTCCTTATGGATGCTGAGGGAAGGTGCTGCTGATACCGCACTTTTCCAATGAGTGGTAAAAAGCCCCTTTATTTATCCTGAATGGGATGAAATATTCCTGAGTTTCAAATGGTAATGTTCATCATGCCAAATTAATTTAAAATTTTCTTCATACTGTCTCTTCTTTGAGAGAAGAAAATTGTCCTCTTCCCTCTGAGGACAAATGTTCAGATCAGTTTCCACACTTGGGTGAACATGTGCAAGGACAGGCACGAATGAGGAATGTTCTGGAAGAAGTCTGTTTCTTTTGGCACCCTCCCTTACTCTCCCCCGCTTACCTGGAACTGATCAGACCCACAATGCCCACATTCAAGGAAGTCCAGGGATCTGTGACTGTCACCTTAACATGACTTTGCAGATGTGATTAAACAGGAATCTGGACTTGGCCATGACCCTGGACTACCTTAGATTTCTGATCCATGCAAGGAGCCAGTCCACCAACACCAACTTCTTGGTTGTAATGAGGTAGAATAGATTTTAGGACTTTGAACATGTAGAATTATAAGGTGATCTATCATATTTTTTTTTAAAAATGATAGGTTTTTTTAAAAATTGTAATACAATTACATCATTTCCCTTCCCTGTTCTCCCTTGAAACCCTCACACGTACCCCAACCCTTGTTCTCTTTCAAATTAACAGCATATATATATATATATATATATATATATATATATATATATATATATGTTGCTGTCTTCAGACACTCCAGAAGAGGGCAGCAGATCCTGTCACAGATGGTTGTGAGCCACCAAGTGGTTGCTGGGAATTGAACTCAGGACCTCTGGAAGTGTAATCAGTGCTCTTAACCACTGAGCCATCTCTCCAGCCCCCACAGCCTTTTTCTTAATTGTTGTTGTTACATATGTGTGCATACACACACACATATACATATAGATGTATATATGCTCACAAGTACAGCCTGTTCATTCTGTATATGTCACTTGTATGTTTCTTTTCAGGGCTGACAATTTTGTATTGGAGAACTGGCTGGTGTGCTTTTCCCTCTTTGCCGTGGCTAGTGAAACCATGGATCTTAGAGAACCTATAATATACCAAACCAACATAACCCCTAACTACATTCTAAATATTTGTCCTTATACCCACAGATAAGTGTAGTTCTCACCCTTTATCAACCCTGGCGATCAATGGGGTGACAGATGTCACAGCCAGATTGCCCTCACATCCGTTCTCACCCTTTATCAAGGAAGCTTCTCTTGGAACAGACAAAGGCCATTACAGAAAACACAACCAATAAAAATGCAGGGTTGTGGTTATTGGATTTTATAAGAAGCTGTTGAGAGACAAAGGCGGGGGAGGAGGCTTGCTCTGACCTTAGGTGGGACCTTGTGTATTCACAGCAAGGAGCACTTTTGTCACCAGCATTAGCAGATGGCCAAACATATCCACAGAAGAAGATGCCGCGTGGCCCTTATAGGGGCGGAAATGACTCCTGTAGTCTGAAAGGAAAACTGGGAAGTGTAGTCTTTCAATAGAAGACTGTCAGCGGAGCCCAGTCCCACCCGATACATCTACAACACAGCTCCTGCGCCTGAGACGCAGGGATCCTTTCTGAAGAGGGAGCAGAAAAACTGTAAGAGGCAGAGGTCCAGGAAGGTTGGTGTGAGACTCTGTCTCTTAATAAATGGCAGAAATTGCACTGTGGAGTCTTATCAACATGGCTGTCTAAACATGACCTGCACGGCGATGACAGCAATAGACATGCTGGTGTGGGTGAGAGAAATCTGTCCTATCTTTAACTGAGATGCTCTGACCTGAAAACCAGACAGAGGACAGGGGAGGGATGGGGGCGGGGACCGCAAGCCACGCCCCCCCACATTCATTCTCTCTCTCTCTCTCTCTCTCTCTCTCTCTCTCTCTCTCTCTCTCTCTCTCTCTCTCTCTCTCTCAGCACTCGCTAATGGTGCTTCCTGCAGGAGGCAGTAAGAGTAAGTCCTCCATCTGCAGTGGACATTAGTCATGTGTGACCACAGAGCTCTTGAAGTACAGTTGCTGCAACCAAGGGGCTGGTTTTCAATTTTATACCATTTTAGTTCAATGTTTTTTAAATAGCCACATGTGTCTGTTGGCTACCCCATTGGACATTGGTATGAATTTTACTACAATAAAAATAGAGAAAGGTCTGGGATAGAGACCAGTGGTACAGTACTTGCCTAACACGTGGAAGACCCTGGGTTTGATCCTCAGTGCCAGAGTGAGTGGAAACCCACAATTAAAAAGAAGCAGAGAACTGAAATTTACATGTCACAAGGTCTGCAGACAGCTGTCACAACATATTTTATTTATGAGCATCTGAATGAAGGGACTATGAGCACAAGTCTTTCTTTTAACCAAACTATAAGGCTGAGAGTGTAGCTCAGGGGGAAAGTGCATAGTTAGAATGTGTGAGACCCTGGGTTCAACACCACACACACACACACACACACACACACACGCGGGCTCAGTATCTTTAACCTGCCTGTGTTCATTGGATCCCTTAGTAAGAGATCTGTAGTCCAGGATTCTCACCTTAAACATGTAATCATGGGGACAAGGACAAAAGCCACATTTGTGAAGCAGGCTGTCTTAGTCCCCTGTCACAAGAGAGGAAGGTGAGCAACTTGTCCAAGCACCCAGGTGGCATTTGGAGCAGTTCCGAGGCCAGGTCTCTGGTTCCAAACCTCTGAGCTTCCTCACTGTCCTGCACACATTGTCTTCCTCTCCTGGGACACAGGGTCCACGGTCCTCACTGTCCTCTAGGCCGAGGACTAATGAGGGGATGACTATGAAACAGGAGGGGGCTGTCAGAGCCCGCAGCCAGCACTGCGGGTGCCCTAGCATGAGTCTGCACTCTCCGTGGTATTGAAAAGACTTCAAACTTTCCATTTAAGCACTGCAGGCAATCATGGAAAAAACAATATCGGTTTGGAAAGGTTACCGCTGCTTTTCCAATTCCAGTCAACATTAAAAATGCAGATACTTACTATTTAAATACAGCCTCTGGCCACCAGCTCGGAGTGTCCCGGTCAAGGTAAACCACACTGGGCAGCCGTCTCCCACTGAGGCTCAGAAGGAAGGAGGCAGAGAGGATACCCAGAAGTGCTGGTGTCCCACCAGGATGCAGGTGACAGCTTGAGACTGGGTCCTCAGAGGTCATGCAGTTCCAGTCAATGAAGCAGACGTCCATTCACTAGGTCCAGGACCTGCTGGCTTTCCTACTCTTGTGCCCTTGTGCTTAGCACCTGCTTCGGTGCCTGCACTCAGGGAATATTGTTGAATAAGTGGGTGACTTCCTTGCCATCTTTTTTTGGGGTATCTTCTCATGTCCCAGGCACAGAGGTAGAGTGCTCCAACTGATGCCAGGACGAAACGTTTGAGGAAATCAATCCTGAATAATTTACACCTGAGGATGATGGGGAATTCAAACAAACAATAACAACACCAAGCGATACTGAGTTAACATTCCCATAATGCCTGCTTCTAGAGATCTGTCAACAGTGCTTGGACACGTGCCTGCTGGAGAATGCCTGTGATGTCGGCAAGAGAAGTGGCTTAGAAGAGGTGCCAGGAGCTATTCCCAGGGTGGCCCCCGTGTCCAGCCTCCTCCATCCACACTGTGAACTACAAGAGGCCAGGATTGGACCTTATTCAGTAGAGTAGCAAATGACTTCCATGGAACCTGCCCCGTGATAGGAAATAATGCATGTGAGTAAGCAGGTGGTGGGTAAACAATGGCTAGGAACTCATAAGGAATCATTGCATACACACGACTGAGAGTTCAGCACGGGCTGGAGCCAGAGTTCCAGAGAGCGCAGTGGTAGAGAGCTTGCCTAGCAAGCACGTGGGCCTGGGTTCCATGCTTGGCACCTCACAAATACTCAGGTTCGGTTGTAGACAGGACTGTAGACAGGACTCGCCTGGCACAGGGATATGTCCTTCCTGTGTCCTCGCCCAGCAAGATGACCATCTAAGGCTTCGTTTTAAGGATAGTATCCCATTCTGCCTTCGGGAACAAATCACTTCTCGAAGATTCTACCTCATAATACTAGAGCATTGACATATCTTTAGTTGGTGAGTCTTACTGTGTAGTTCTGTCTAGCCTGGAATTAGATAGGTAGCCTAGGCTGGCCTCAAACTCATAGAAAACTCTCTTGCCTCTACCTCCCAAGTGCAGGGGTTGAAGGGGTTACGCCACCACACCCCAAGAGTATTAGGATTTTAACAAACAGGTCTTAGGAGGATGCACTCAGATCAAAGCAAGAACAGAGGTAGCAGCTTCAGGGAGTGGCAGTTCTCCAGGGACTGGACAAGACCACAGGGAGTGATCTGTTGAAATTTCTAAAGTCAGAAGTTTGGAAGATGGCCCCTGGTAAGCTTACCTGGGAATGTGGACAGGGCCGCTGCTCAGCTGCAGTGCTGGGGTTGAATGTGCTAAAGCCAATTGGTTTAGCATTGGAAAGGCTGCCCACTGTCTGCACCGCTGCCACTGCAAAGGCCTGCATTGCTAGCATTGCAAAGCTTGGCTGGGATGATAGTAACAGAAAGAAAACACACAAAATGGCACACTGCAAATAAACCAGAGGGAGGGAGAATGGTCCTGGGGCTCTCTGAGCATCCCCATAGCAGATGATCTGAGGGAGTCAACTGGCTGAGCAGCACGGTGGTTTGCCCAGATGCAGCTGCAGGGTGGCCAGGACAGCATTTTAGGGTGCATCTTCCCATCAGTGCTGTAGGGCGGGGGTCCCTGGAATCTCATTATATGAGTGGGAAATGGAGAGTCTATAAAGCCAAGCTAACACGCTTGTATGTTGAAGTGGAAGAGACTTAGTTTGAAGTCAGGTCTAAATGGTCAAAGTTATTCCAGATTTCCATCCACTTAAAACTACCAGAATGTCAGGTAGCTGGACAGGTTGACATCTGGGTCAGGACAGGGGAGGCAGCCTCACCTAGAAGAGCCAGGGAACAGCTATGGGAACATTCACTAAGTGCCCATCAGGAGTGACCAAACTCTTATGGGTTGACAGCTCTACCACTGATTGTACCATCTCCCCAGACAACGATGTTCTTAGCAATGTGGTGTTAGCAACTGAAGATTAGCTGTCCAACAAACTCCTGAACACCACTCTAAAAGTAACTGGTCTCCTCCCTGAGGCGCCTCCTGGATCTCTCAGAGCCAGTCACGCTGCTACAGGTGTTTGGACAGGACATAGCTCAGAGTTCTTCACGGGCTTCCTTACTGCAATACTACATGGGGCTGTGGGCTCCTGAAGCTCCTGTTGCCCAGGGATGATGAGTGGCGAAGGTTCCTTCTTACCAGGAACCTGCTCCTGCATGCTCACTGAGACCATAAGGCTCATAACCTCTGACTTTCAGATGTTCTTTTGTAAACGATTATTTTACTATTTTGTGTGTGTGCCGCTTTGCCTGCATTCGTCTGGCTAACAGTCTTGAGTGAGGTAGGGGATAGGGCCTCATTCCTCTGACCAGTTGGTTTTGCTCCACTCCACTCTGGCTACTCATCCAGACAGGAGAAGAGGCAGCCACCGTCAGGTTAAGTTAGCTTCTGACCCATGATCTGTGGTTCAGCACAAAAAGGAGCCAGTCAATTAGATTCTAACCGGGGGGATTTGAACTAAGAAGTGCTGAGTCTTGTAGGCAGACAGCAGTGAACACAGAGAGTGGTGTGGAAATGAAGCCTATTATGAAAAGAACTGGTTAGCAGAGACTATAAAGGAAGAAGTCAGACTTTGGAAAAGATGGAGAGAAAGCTATTGTCAGAGACAGAGATCCCCCAAGACCACATAATTCAGGGGGAACAGAGCACTCAGGGATTCCTGGCCACTTCACAGTCCTAGCTTGACCCTACTCTCTTTCTCTTGAAGTAATAGGGCCTGATGGAGTAGGGAGGTCTGGGTAATTACCTCTACCACAGAATGGGTCTAGTTTGAAGGTTACAGTTAAAACAAGGACACTTTATCATTGTATTGTATTACACTGCATTGTGCATTTTGACACAGCGAAGCCCAGGCTGGTCTCCCCCAACCCCTACACCTCATCTGTTGCTGTTACAGGAGAGTGTCACCATGCATGGCCTCAGCAAGGCCATTGAGGAGACTGTAAAGACAGCAGAGTGAGTTAGAGGGACAGACTTTGAAGGCTCTGGATGATTGATGCCTCAAACCTGGAATGCTTTCCTAGGTAAACTTGGGAGCTTAACTGTGTCATATCCAAGCGTTATCTTTCTGAGAATTCAGGGAGAGATGTTCTTTCCTAAGCCACTGTTCCATATCCCTAAAATGAAGACGATATCGGGTATCCTGGTTCAGCTATCCTGAGTGGAAGCAACCTGGAAGCCGGCTGCCTGGCCCAGGGAAGCCTGCTGCTCTGGCCACTGACTTGTGTGGCAAAGGATGTGAGAAGAGATTGGGAGATGGAAACGTGGGATGCCCTACTGGGGCAACAGGTGTAGGCTTGTCCATGGACAGGATCACACTCCTCGGTTGTCCTGGGGCTCAGCAAAGCAGAGGCTCTAGGGTGACTCTGTCACAGGCGCCCTTACTTACCAAGCTTGTGAATAGGAGCCTATGTTTCTGTCTTAAAATAGCTGAAGAAAGTTCTTTAAAAAGAGCTTCCAGTTGGGTGGTCAAATGGCTTTTTATTGTCTTCCTCTCATGAGAGTTCAAGAATTCTCTCATATTTTCCCTTTTCATTTATAGCACAAGTCATAACAGGAAGAGGCATTGATCTCTGGAACTTCCTGATGTAAGATGCCCAGGCTGGCTAAGGGGTCTTGGAGTCAGGCATCACCCCCAGCAAAGGAATCCTCTCTCCAACGGTGCCCTTGCCATAGCCTTGGATCACATTGTCAACTCTGGGCACCTCCAGACTCTAGTGTAGGAACTGAGGGGGAGAGAGCTGAATTGGAGTACGGTGAAAGGAACTGAGCCCGGGGGAGTGAGACTTTGACTCTCCTGGGCCTCCTAACACAAGATGTGGCCTCTGAATACTCTATGGTAGACCCTGACTAAAACAGGGGCTCCAGAAGAAAACAGGTCCCTGCCTGTATTAACCCTTGCCTTCCTCCCTTGACCCTTAATTTTACTCCTTACATTTCTTGCTCATTGGTGGTCCAACTCCTACACAGCCATTAAACCCTCTACTTGCTGTTTGTTCTGGGGCCCCTGCCTGTCCTAACTCTTGCTTTCTTCCCATGAGGATTCATTTCATTACTCTTCCCTCTCTCCATCCCCCATTCCCAGAGAAGACTCTCATATTTGTCCTAACAGAAGTTTTCATTTTGCTCAGCAGTGATGGCACGTGCCTTTAATCCCAGCACTCAGGAGACAGAGGCAGGCAGATCTTTGAGTTGTGAGTTCAAGGCTGCCTGGTCTACAGAGTGAATTCCAGGACAGCTAAGACTGTAGTCTTACCAAATAAAATAGAATAAAATTATTTCTTCAAGGGAAAAATGTTTACTAGAGCACTAGAAACTTGGAGACAGAAGCGGTGGCTGGATTGCCCTGGCCCCCTCTTCCACACTACTGCTTGTCTACTCACAACCCTTTTGTGAATCTCAGGCTACCCACCTCTCCCAACTGGCCAACATTCTTCACAGACACTCAAGGCCTGCTGGTTCTCTTCTCCTCCATCTCAAATCCCACTGCATCCCTGGGAATTTTACATCCTGGGTTGACAGTAGATCAGCCTAGACATCTCTGGGAGTTTCTTTCCTCCTGGGATGTCATGTCAGCCACCAGCCCCAGGGCTTGGCAAGGGCTTGGCCATGAGCTGGAACCTCGATCCCTGGTTCATTCTTCCTTCTGCTCAGCTATTTCATGCCTCGATCTCATGACCCCTGTACCTTGGCTTGCAAGGGACCTCAGTCCCTTGGACCTTGCCCTCCTTCAGTCCATAGTCCTCCTGGCCACAGCTCCGCTATGTTACTCAGCTGTTGTCTCTAACAAATTCCATTCATTTCTTCTGGTCCCCGCAGAAATCCCTCAAGCCAAACCCTTCGTTCCCGCTCTGCTCAACTCCCCATGTGTTACCCTCTTAGTGTCATCCCTGGCTCTGCTGCTATTTTCTTTTCCACTACTCCACCCAACAACAATCCCCTAAGCCCTCTCTCGTCATCTTTCACCCTGGCTTTCCTCACTCCCCTCCGTCTGGTCAATCCTCCTCTCCCTGGGATACCCACTGTGCTGTCTGTCATCTGTCCTGACCACACCATGCACACTGCCTTCTCTGAAGTTGCAGTCTTAGGTATTGGCATAAGACATCTTACTGTGCTCATGGGTTTAGAAAGTCAGAGAGCTGGGTCGTCTCTACTCTGAACTCAGAGCCTCGTCTGGGAGGACTTTGAAATCTAAGAATGACTTTACATCTGTGGGCTAGAATCTTCTAAAGGCTTTCACATCTACCTCCTGAGTACGGGTGATGATGCAAAGACCAGGTGCTCTGACCAGAGACCTACTCACAGGCGCTCTAGGCAGCTTAGCCTTCTCACCATAGAGTGGTCTCAGGGTAGTCTGGCTTCTTACATGGGATTCTCTAGTTTGCCAATGAATAGGGTGGGAATGGCATCACCATTTGTGCCTCAGAAGTCCCATAGCATCACTTCTACTATACTTCATTAGTCAGGGAAATGTAGCCTGTAGCTTTTCTACCTTGCCTAAGCTCGAGAATGAGACTGGGCTATACTACCAGCCCCCACCCAGCTGCTCTTGAATCCAAGGATAAAAGACACAGACCTGCATGTTGTTCATTTTCAATTTGCTTTCTTGGCACAATTGCTGGGCATATTAAACTCCCATGGTAGAGTGCCCTTATCAATACCCTTAGCTCTGCACTTCCCACCTGCCCTAAAGTTTAGTCACTCAGTTACATCTAATCCCAACTAAACATCCTCAAGCACCTGCCTAGGCGTGGTCACAGGCCGCCACTCCTCCTGAGATCTCACATGGCTCCTTTTTCTATCTCCAAAGCATGGTGAACTCTGAACTCTGTCTCTCCTCTCCTCTCCCCCTCCCCCTCCCTCCCCCTCCCCTCCCCTCCCTCCCCTCTCTCCTCCCCTCCTCTCTCCTCCCCTCCTCTCCCCTCCTCTCCTCTCCTCTCCTCTCCTCTCCTCTCCTCTCCTCGGGTCTGTCTCTTGCCTCCAGGGACTTGGAAGTCCCAACTATTCCTTCCACACAGCAATTGACCCATGGCTTCTTTACTGACAGACCGAGAACCCATTGAGGAACAGGACCTTAGCCTCAGAACCACCCCTTACAAGGAAATCCCCAGACACCTGGAGTTAAGAGAAGATGGCTAAACCCTATCTCTCATTGGGATGATGATGAGATTACATTGTTGATCAGACATGAAGACATATGCCTTCAATGCCAGCGCCAGGGAGGCAGAGGCAGGCAGATCCCTATGTATTCAAGGCCAACTAGTCTACATAGTGAGTTCCAGGCCAGCCAGGGCTACAAAGTGAGACCCTAATTAAAGAAAGGTTTTGTTTTTCTTAGGGGTAACTAGTTACCCCTAAGTTGGACCCTCCTTTCCTCTAACCTCTCACATCTCATGTCCCATGTTATGCTCGTTCACCTCATAAACTTTCCCATAACTTTTATTTGCTTTCTTTTTCAAATTAGAGGATTAAGAATCAGAGACTGTTATTTCCCAAGGTTAAACAGCTACCTGTTCTTTCGTGTGTTAATCAAACAGAAACTGAATGCAACGTTAGTTCTAAGAACTGAGATTTTAAATGTTCAAGACATGGTACCTGAACCCTTTCGTGGGACAGTTGGGCATGTAAGCAGCCGACCCCTACATGGTGTGAGACAAATACAATCAAACCGCGACGGTAGGGAGCCTTGGATGATGGCAAGGAGAGGCCTAGCGAGTGGAGCACAGGTGGGCTGTATTCTTGCTATGTTGTGGGTGATGTCATTATGCAGCAAGGCGGGTCCAGGATAAGGCGAAGCCTATCATTGGATGACAAGGAAGGGTAGGTGGGGAAAAGTCTAGGAAGGAGAGAGGAGGAGGAGGAGAGGTGGGAAAAATCAAGATGGAGACAACGGAGCAGGATGACCCAGATCCAGGTGGACTAGGTCAATTTCATCTTGTCTAGGTGGGCGGTTTGTATCTTTACTAGTTGGCAGTGAATTTATTTTGTGGATATATGGTGGATTGAGAATTTAATATCTAAACCTGACTGATAAGTTACAAGTTTCTAGAACTTTGATTTTACTGGGCTACAGGGGATGTGAGCAAAGTTCCAGAAGGGCAGAGAGACAGCCTGGTGAAGGCAGCTGTAGAATGCCTGGGGCTAGCGTGATGTGGTGCCATGCTAGAATGACCCACGGAGCGTGACATGCGTGTTAGGGGTGGTAACAACCCACCAAGGGGACAGTGAGGGAAAGTAAGACAGCTGGAGCGCGTGGCTCCCGGGGGTCGGCGCAGAGTGGGAACACGCCGGTACTGGGAGCCGCCCATCCATTTTTGATTGTTTACCGCAACACTATGTAACAAATTACTAGCCGTTTACGCGATGAATTTACCGTAGCTCACGGTTTCTTGGGCCAGTAGTCTAGGTATAGCTTAGATGGGTGCCTGACTCTGGGCTGCTATTACCTTGAGAGGGGTCTCACCCAGAGCACACTGGCTTGACTTAGCCAAAGACTATTCCTAGGCAGCTGACTTCCCCAGGGCAAGGATGCTGAAACACAGAGAGTGATCGGAGAAGAGCTGGAGCCCAGAAGAGGAGCCAGGCTTTTGTAACCCAACCTCGTCTGTATCCTAGCGGTTAGACTAGAATGGTCCATCTTGTAGCGAGCCTCTAGAGCATCTCATGTAGGAAGTCAGACTACCCTGAGACCAATCGCTAGGTCCAGCCTGAGTTTACACAAAGGTATAAATACCAGAGGGAGGGGAGTCCCTGGGAGCCCTCTCAGAGACCATCTCATGGTCCACAGGGGTTTTCTTCCCAGTGACGCTTGGACTCTGTTTAGGAAGGAGCTATTAATAAAGAGCTATGAAGGACCATCCTATGCAGAGACTGCATGGTATGCATATGAATAGTACAGCTGTATTCATGCATGATTATGCTCTGTGGTATTCATATATCCTCATTTCTCTAAGGCCTCTTCCAGCTTGCTTTTTTTTTTTCTTTTCAGTTATACCTCCTCCTCCTCCTCCTCTCCCCCTCCTCCTCCTCTTTCCCCTCCTCCTCCTCCTCCTCCTCCTCCTCCTCCTCCCCCTCCTCCTCCTCCTCCTCCTCCTCCTCCTCCTCCTCCTCTTCCTCCTCCTCTTCTTCCTCCCTCTTCTTCTTCTTGTTCTTCCTCCTCCTCTCCCTCTTGTTCCTCCTCCTCCTCCTCCTCCTCCTCCTCCTCCTCCTCCTCCTCCTCCTCCTCCTCCTCCTCCTCCTCCTCCTCCTCTTCTTCTTCTTCTTCTTCTTCTTCTTCTTCTTCTTCTTCTTCCAGTTTCATGTATCTCAGGCTGGAGATATATATATGTATATATATATGTATATATATGTGTATATATATATATCCGGGATGACCTTGAACTTCTGATCCTCCCACTTCCACGTCTGACTGCTGGAATGATAGGCATGTGCCACCATGCTGAAGATTGGTGATTCTAGGACTCATGTATGCTCATGTATCTGCCCCCTTTTAGAACATAGCACTGAAGTGACAAAAGTACAAACCTCATTCATAGCTTTTAAACATTTTTACTCTGCATTATATGTTTTTATATAAGTGCAGCAAAATGATTCTGTATGTAATACAATGTGATGTGTGCATTCTTTTTTAAATTTTTATTCTTTTTTAAATTTATCATTATTTTTAAATATATTCACCTTACAGCCTGCTCATGCCCCCTCCCAGTCACTCCCTCCCACAGTCCTTTCCCCATCCGCTCCCCTTTGCTCTGAGTGGGTGGGCCCCCCGTATCTCCCCCACCCTGGCAATGATGTGCTTATTCTTATTAAATTTGCTACAGCTAATGTTTTGAATTTAGAACTCAGAGTGCAGTAAAAAGCATCGCTCTAATAGTATTGCTAAACTATAAGCAGAAAGAAAAGAAAAGAAAGAAAAGGAGGGGTCCTCAGTTACTTCACTCACCCGAGTCTCCATTCCTCATCATTTCTCCAGGTCTTGGAGGCTTGACCATCTACTCACTCGCAAACATGGAGAGCCAGGTTTTACAAACATATGTCGAAACAGATGCTACAACGCACGCACCAGAGGACTCAGACACCCTCACCTCGTGTAATTACGCTCTTCACGGAGAGCTGGACAATATGCATAGTTTCAGTTGTGCTCAGTACTTGGAAGGAAAAGCAGAGGTGTGATAGGAGTGGAGACTTCAACTTCTACCCTAGTGCCAGGTTAGGGGTACCTCAGAAAGGCTCCCCGTGGAAATGATGCTAAAGCTAATACCCATGGGACGGTTGTTGGCTAGCTAGGTGATGGATTGGGTGGGGAAACTTCTAGGCAGAAACAAAAGGCACAGCAAGGAGGAGCTGAAGAGTGTTTAGAAGAACCAAGAGTCTTGTTCTGGGAATGGAGAAACTCAAGACTGAAGAGGGAGGACAGGGCTAGCTGGACTCAGGACCCTCTTAATGGAACCTGGACTTTATCTGGGAGTCGGATGCATTTGAACAGCAGGAGAGTCATTTAATTTGAAGATTTCAAAGGCCATGTTTGGCCTCAAAGCTGATGTAGCTTCAAATACCACAGCAACTCCAAAGGGGAAGTCCCATTGGCTGTTAGTAGAGGATGCACTTGACATGGGCAAACATGGTTAGTGTGTGTGTGTGTGTGTGTGTGTGTGTGTGTGTGTGTGTGTGGTGTAGCGTATGTGTATTTGTGTGTGTATGTGTTTGTGTATATGGTGTGTGTGTGTATGTGGTGTGTGTGGTATGTGTGGTGTGTGTGTATGGTATGTGTGTGGTGTGTATGGTATGTGTGTGGTATGTGTGTGTGGTGTGTGTATGTGTGTTTATGTGTGTGTATGTGTATGTGTGCTGTGTAGCGTGTGTGTATTTGTGTGTGTATGTGTTTGTGTATATGGTGTGTGTATATGTGTTTATATGTGGTATGTGAGTGTTTACTGTGGTGTGTGGTGTTGTGTGTGTGTATATGGTATGTGTGTGGTATGTGTGTGTGTAATGTGTGTGTGTGGTGTGTGTTTGTGTGGTGTGTATTTGTGTGTGTGGGTTTGTGTGTGTGTGGTGTGTGGTGTTTGTGTGTGTGTGTATGTATTTCTGTGTGTGGTGTTTGTGTGTGTGTTATATGTGTAGTATGGGGATGTTGTGGTGTAGGGGTGTGTGTGGCGTGGGGGTGTGTGTGGTGTCAGGGTGTTTGTGTGTGTGGTATGTGTGTGATTTGGGGTGTATGTATGAGTGTGTGATGGGTATGGGGTGTGGTATGGTGTGCATATGTGTGGTAGTGGTGGTGGTGGTGTGTGTGTGTGTGTGTGTGTGTGTGTGTGTGTGTGTGTGTGTGTGTTCATGTGTTGGGAGGCAGAGAAGGTGAAGCCTGGGTGGAATGCACAGCCTGCATTCATTCAAATATAAAAAATGGCGAGACCTGTTTGAGGAGTGCCTGGGGGATTGTGGCACATAAATCAGGAAGAGGTAGGCTTCGGGTAGAACAGGCCCAGAGGGCAACAGTGAAGAATTCATTAATAAGTGGCTTAGCTGCGTGTTTTAGCTGGGTGCCCTAGAAAACTGAGCCCCCACAAAACCCTTTGGCAAACTCTTCTGGGAAAAGCAATCCCAGGGGAACCAGGCTGAAGAAAGGTTTAGAATGAGGGGGAAAGTGAGTTGCTTGGCAACAAGGTGACCGTGCAGACTCACAGGAAGTTGCCAACTCAGCCTGACAGGGTAAGAGGTTGTCTAGTCAGAGAGGAAAGCACATCTCTGCAGCTTTCGCTTCGCTTTCGTAGGTCATTAATATTCCAGCATGTGTGAAACTGTGCTGATTAGGAATGGCCCAGGGGAGCAGAATCAGCCGTTACAGTGGTCATGAGAACCTAGGCCACACACACACCGGTCTGTGAATACATAAGCCTAAGCAGGAGGACCTGACTGCCGGGAGTGTGCTGTGTGCCCTGTGACAGCAGAGAGCCAGGTGCTGAGAGCCTGAGGGATTCTCGACCAAAACTGTGGCTCTCTAGGAAACATCTGCTGAGAGTCGGAGCTGACAGACAAGGAGCAGGAGAGAGAGGATTTCTGAAGCTGCAGTCTCTACCTGCCCTTGGGGAGGCTCTCAGAGAGGACGGCCAGCACCCATGTATTCTCAGCCCTTGCTTAGGACTTGCCCTGAGGAGAAGAACCTCAGTCACAGACAGAGCGGGGCGGTGCCCTGCAGAATTCAGCCTCCTCTGGCTCAATAACTGATTATTAACTTTTCAGGAAATTTATGAGTCAAAGTTACACATACCCATTATTAAAAAACGAAATCGTACAAACTTACAATTCAATAAGCTATATTAAAGGCAAATATAAGGCTGGGGGTGTGGGTCAGTAGACTACATGCACAATGCTCTGGGTTCTGTCCCCAGCACTGCACAGACTGGGTTTGTGGGTCCCTGAACATCAATCCCAGAACTCAGAAATGTCAGGGCTATCCTTGGCTACAGAGTAATCTGAGGCCAGCAGTCTGGGATACATAAGACAAGGGTTCAAAACAAAAAAATAGAGTTGATGACAAAGGGACTTGGTTAGGGAGGCTCAAGGTCGTCAACCACAGGAATCCAGGCCCAGGGCTCGGAGGACCAGGGAAGGCAGGTCCCTGTGCTCTGGGGTGGTGATGGTAGATGGTGCAGCTGCTCTGGGAAGGAGTTTGAAAGTTTCTAAAGTTAAGCATGACAGAGTCAAACGATGGAGCTCTTCCTCCTGCATGTTTATCCTAAGGAAATACATTTATGTTGACATAAATCCTGGACAGCATTCCAGGCTTAAGGATGTAAAGAAGGCGGTTTGATTAGGCAGATGACACGTGGGAAATTCGTCGTGGTTGGGGCTGTTACATTACAGCTAGCACCAACACGTGGGATGTGCTTTCGGGATTTGAAGATGGTGTCCTGATTCACGGAGGAGTTGTCGATGCCACCAAAGACCAAACATAGTTCTCAGCACGTATCCTTGTGGTTTTAGCTTCGTAATATCCCTAACATAAGCAAAAATGGCAGGCAGAATAATGCTAGACTCATATGTGTTGGTTGTGTGTTGGGGACAAACGCTCAGATACAAGAACTAGACAAATAGCAGCAGAAGTTCTCTGGGGGGATACCTAAAACTATCCTCAACAATAAAAGGACTTCAGGGGGAATCACTATCCCTGAACTCAAGCAGTATTACAGAGCAATAGTGATAAAAACTGCATGGTATTGGTACAGAGACAGACAGATAGACCAATGGAACAGAATTGAAGACCCAGAAATGAACCCACACACCTATGGTCACTTGATTTTTGACAAAGGAGCCAAATCCATCCAATGGAAAAAAGATAGCATTTTCAGCAAATGGTGCTGGTTCAACTGGAGGTCAACATGTAGAAGAATGCAGATCGATCCATGCTTATCACCCTGTACAAAGCTTAAGTCCAAGTGGATCAAGGACCTCCACATCAAACCAGACACACTCAAACTAATAGAAGAAAAACTAGGGAAGCATCTGGAACACATGGGCACTGGAAAAAATTTCCTGAACAAAACACCAATGGCTTATGCTCTAAGATCAAGAATCGACAAATGGGATCTCATAAAACTGCAAAGCTTCTGTAAGGCAAAGGACACTGTGGTTAGGACAAAACGGCAACCAACAGATTGGGAAAAGATCTTTACCAATCCTACAACAGATAGAGGCCTTATATCCAAAATATACAAAGAACTCAAAAAGTTAGACTGCAGGGAGACAAATAACCCTATTAAAAAATGGGGTTCAGAGCTAAACAAAGAATTCACAGCAGAGGAATGCCGAATGGCTGAGAAACACCTAAAGAAATGTTCAACATCTTTAGTCATCAGGGAAATGCAAATCAAAACAACCCTGAGATTTCACCTCACACCAGTGAGAATGGCTAAGATCAAAAACTCAGGTGACAGCAGATGCTGGCGAGGATGCAGAGAAAGAGGAACACTCCTCCATTGTTGGTGGGATTGCAGACTGGTACAACCATTCTGGAAATCAGTCTGAGGTTCCTCAGAAAATTGGACATTGAACTGCCTGAGGATCCAGCTATACCTCTCTTGGGCATATACCCAAAAGATGCCCCAACATATAAAAAAGACACGTGCTCCACTATGTTCATCGCAGCCTTATTTATAATAGCCAGAAGCTGGAAAGAACCCAGATGCCCTTCAACCGAGGAATGGATACAGAAAATGTGGTACATCTACACAATGGAATATTACTCAGCTATCAAAAACAACGACTTTATGAAATTCGTAGGCAAATGGTTGGAACTGGAAAATATCATCCTGAGTGAGCTAACCCAATCACAGAAAGACATACATGGTATGCACTCATTGATACGTGGCTATTAGCCCAAATGCTTGAATTACCCTAGATGCCTAGAACAAATGAAACTCAAGACGTATGATCAAAATGTGAATGCTTCCTCCTTCTTTAAAAGGAACAAGAATACCCTTGGCAGGGAAAAAGAGGCAAAGATTAAAACAGAGACTGAAGGACACCCATTCAGAGCCTGCCCCACATGTGTCCCATATATACAGCCACCCAATTAGACAAGATGGATGAAGCAAAGAAGTGCAGAAGTGTAGATCGCTCCTGAGAGACACAGCCAGAATACAGCAAATACAGAGGCGAATGCCAGCAGCAAACCACTGAACTGAGAATAGGACCCCCGTTGAAGGAATCAGAGAAAGAACTGGAAGAGCTTGAAGGGGCTTGAGACCCCATATGTACAACAATGCCAAGCAACCAGAGCTTCCAGGGACTAAGCCACTACCTAAAGACTATACATGGACTGACCCTGGACTCTGACCTCATAGGTAGCAATGAATATCCTAGTAAGAGCACCAGTGGAAGGGGAAGCCCTGGGTTCTGCTAAGACTGAACCCCAGTGAACTAGACTGTTGGGGGAGGCGGCAATGGGGGAGGGTGGGGAGGGAACACCCCATAAGGAAGGGAGGGGGGAGGGGATGTTTGCCCCGGAAACCGGAAAGGGAATAACACTCAAATGTATATAGAAATATTCAAGTTAATAATAATAAAAAAAAAAAGTTCTCTGGGGGACTTCACTGACCGTGCGGACTGCACTTCCTGTTTGATTAGTGTTTGTAAATGGTAAAGCACACATGCGCACATGAAACATGTAGTGTGTACTGTTTACTCCAGACCTTCTATCATGCCTATTTGTTAAATTTTGTTTGTGTAACCTTCATTTCTGACCCAGAGTGCTTCCACAGTCACAGTCACTCGTGGACGAGGAGGAGTGGAATTTTGAGCTCTGGGCATGCATGCTTCCAGCTGAATTAAACAGGTCAGCACTCCCCCTCAACCCTGACACGCAACCCTGCTGGCTCTCATCCTCTAAATCTGCTCCTGGTTTATCTAGAGCCTAAGTTTTCAAACCCTTGGATTTTTGTTGTTTGCTATTTAAAATAGCCCCCAAACTTAGTGTTCAAGTGCTGTCCACTGCTCCTGAGGCCAAGAAGCCTGTCACATACATCATGAAGAAGGCATCATGTTTTAGATAAGCTGTCCTGGGATGTGAGTTCTAGTGCTTTACGGTGGCAGGTTCAATGCCAATGCATCAACAGCAAACATTGAAAACGGGATCCTTAGACAGGAAGTCATGTAAAACTAGTGTACAGCATTCCTCCTTGGCCTTGCTTTCTGAAGTTTCAGTTACCCTTTATCAGCTGTAACCCAAAAACTATCAAGCAGGAAGTTCCAGAAATAATAATTTATTGTCTTAAACTAAGTCATGTTGTGAACTTCACAGGGACTTGGTGTGTTGACCACACCGTCCCACTCTGTATGAGAAGAACCCCAGTGTCTAGCAAATCCACACTGTCTCCACTACCCAGTCCTTGGTAACCCTGTGGTCCTCAGATCAGCCCTCCCGGTACCTCGGTGTTTATGTAGGAGGATGTGCTTTACAACACCTATATCACACACCTCTCGCTTCTCACATTATTCACTGTAGGGAGAGTTTGGTGTCCAAAAATGTTCTGAGAGAGGGAGAGACTGAATTCACATAACATTCGTGATGTTGTTCTATTTTATGCCTAGTCTATTTTATTATGAGTGTTCATTCTGTGCCTGGTGTATAGATTGCACTTGACTGGAGGTATGCAGAACAGGGAGAGAGATAATATCCATAGGATTCTGCACTGTCCGGGGCATCCACAAGGGAGTCTTGGGATGCCTCTCCTGTGGAGAAGGGAAGATTGCTGCATATCTTGGTGGGTTGATGAAAATGTGGCCAGAGGCTCACAGGAGCCTACGTCTCCATCCCCTCTACGATCAATGGTTTATTACTTGTTATTTCAGTGTTCGAATCTCTGTGCAGGGTCTACAGGACCAGAGAGGAGAAAGAGAACCGAGGGTCTGTATAAGCAAAACTCCCCCTCAGAGAGCTGCTTCTTATTTCTTGCCAGCACTCTGGTGACTGTAGTTAGCACACGAGGGTGTTAGACCATGCTGCTCACAGATGCATGGTCCTCTCTTGAAGCAAGACATGAATGTCGTGGAAAAGTCAGTATTCTGGTCACCAAGACCCGAGTTTGAACCCACCTTCCTGCTTTTGCCTCACAGCCTTCAACAAGAGAATGACAGCCATTTTGTAGACATGGCAGGGAGTCTACAGCAAGACGGAAAATGAAAATGAAATGCCCATCATGGTGGCCGGCACAGGGCAGACAATGAATACACACCAATCGCCCTGAACTCCACGCTCCAGCAAGGAGTGAGGTGGAGAGAGGAGCCCCTCATTCTGTCTACACTGGGTCCCGATGACAGAGAGGCTCAGGCTGCAGCAGGACTGTGCCCAGCCATCCTACATCAGCTTTCAGACGAATGCTCACTGCCTGAGAGCTCAGATGGTTTGCAGTAGAGGTGTCCACACCTGGAATTCTAAAGCTGCCGGGGAGGGATCTCTTCCTCTCAGGACTCTGCAGTGGTCCATTTGCTGGTCTAATCAGCCATCTTCCTGTCACAACAGGAAACAGCTAATGTTCTAGCTGAGACTTCTTTTCTGTGCCTATGGCTTCTACATGACATGGGGGGGTGCTGTCGGGCCTTGGAGGGTCCAGGGTGGGTGGGTTTGCTTGGTGTATTCTCCCACTCAATTCTTGATGGCCTGAGCCCCAGGAGCCCTGGCTGTCCCAGTTCAGACTGTGGCTCCTCTGACTCAGCGCTACCCTGGAGACGGTTCCACCTCTGAGTCATCAGGCCGAGCTGCTTTCGAGGATAGCAGTCTGGCACTGCCCTCCATCCTCTCGGGAAAGGTGCTGTGCCTCCACACCCCAGTGCCAGCCCCATGCCTAATTAGGTTCACAATGCCCAGAATTCAAGGAACAAATTCTTCGAGGTATCCGAGAGTGCAGAAGGGTTCCAAGACTGAGACTTAGAATGCTTGGGGTTCTGTTCCAGCTCAGCTAAGTAGCTTGTGTGACCTTGGGCTAGTCACAGAACACACCGGAAGCAGCCATGTGTTCCCTCAGAAGGAATAAGAGATCTATGTAACAGGCTCTATTGCACAAAGATGTTGAGAGGACAACAAACAAACAAACAATGAAGCACAAGTCCAGGAGCTTAAACTAGTTTTAAGAACAGGGTTTAGCATTTTAAAATAAGATTTATTTTTATTGTATATGTTTGAATATTTTGCCCGCATTGTATGTATGTATGTGCTCTAGGTACATACATGCCTAGTGTACCAGGAGGCCAGAAGAGGACTAGGGGACCCTGAAACCAAAGTGACCAGTTGTGAGCCATCCTTCCAACGCTGGGAATCCAACCTGGGAATCAACCTGGGTCTTCTGCAAGAGCAGCACTTTTAAATGAGGTGTCAAAATAATGAGACCTCACTTTGGTGTCTGGGTTTCTGGCTTCTCTGGAAAATGAGCCACTCTTGTCATATTCGTTCCTTTCACATGATGGTGATGACCAACCGGGCCTCAGTAGGAAGAGTCCGAGGCTGTTCTCCCCTGGGCCACAACTCCGCCCCCAACTCCTCTTTGGGTCCCAGCACAGAGGCCAAGGCTTTGCTATCCGGAATGCTTCGTGGAAATGAAGTCATCCTAATAACTATGTTTCTGTCGAAACGGAAATTAAATGTCCCTTGATTCAAATTATCTATCCCATCTGGGTCACAATGTCAAAAATAAAACTCCTTGGGCTGCTTCCCGGGCGTGGGTTCTAGGAAGGTGGGGGGTTGGGGGCTGTCACAGCTGAGCTCTGGATATTTGCCGGCTGCCATCCCTTCCCCCCTCTTCTGTTGGTCCTCTCTGTGAGGAGTAGGAGAAGCCACTCCACTTCTCCTTCCCAGTGGGTGGCTGAAGTGGTCCTTAGCTACCTGTCCATTCAAGGTTAGTAACTTTTAACTGGTACAAAGCTGCGGTGGAGATGGGTGTATGAAGAGAAAGACTGATTTTTAGTGGAGCTGCAACATGGGTTTGGAAGGAAAATCAAAGGGAAAGAGCTTAGGAGACATCTAAGTCCTGTTGTGAATGACTCTCACACTTCCACACCCCTGCTAGGACCCCACTGCTCACAGGATCTCAGTTGTCAGGCCTTGGTTCGAGTTCTGACTTGGGCAGGAATTACGTGTCTGATACTGTTTCTCCAGCATTGTGGGGACAGAAACGTCTAGACTATAGACTCCCGAGTCTAGACGAACTTAGAAAAACGCACGGGGGAGCCCTGGGGAAATCTGGAAAGCGCCTTATTCAGGCTGGGACTTTTCTGGTTTCTTTTCAAAAAGTTTTTCTTCTTAACACTGTCCAAGGCTAAGACCCTCCCCTCGGTGTCGCAATTCTGCCCCTTCCTACACACCAAAGCCCGCGCCGCGTCAGGAAGGCGGGGACTCGGGTAGCGGCGGCGAGGATCCGGCTCCTGCGCTCCCAGTCCCGCAGCCGGAGCGGTAGGTGTGCCCGCAGCCAGTGCGCCCCGGCTCCAGGCCCAGCCCGCCGACCTGAGGGCGCCCGGAGGGTGTGCGCGCCCCGGACAGCAGGGTGCGGCGGCGCGCGGTGCGTGCCAGGACGCGGACGGTGCAGAGGAAGGAGAACTGTGCCACGGAAGACCGTGCAGCTGCAGCTGCGTGCACCCCAAAGCCGGGTGGGAGCTCGCGCTGCTCCTCGCTTCCAGCCAGAACCCCGCGGCTCCCCAAGGTAAGTGGCCTGGCGTCCTCTGGCCCTGGACACCCGCCCCGCGCTACCCAGGCTGCGCCCGCAGCGCTCCGCGACCCCTGCTAACGCTGCGTCCCTGCAGAGGCTGCGGCAGCCTGAGCCGGGCGTTCGAAGGGTCGGGGAGAAAAGAGTACCCGCTCTTGGTTTCCAGCTCTGGGGACTGAGGAGACAGTAGAAGGGGGGAACTCGTTGTCCTTGAGATTCAGCTGGTGCAGACCCTCGCGGCTGTCCTCAGACGGACGCTGCGGTCCTGGATGCAGCTTGCGGGACTTGGGGGGCGCCTCCGGGCTAGCTTACAGGACTACCTACAAATCCCTGAGTCTCTTTCATTTTGAAAAACATCGCGCCTGGTTCCTAGCCCGCACCTTCCTCCTCCTGACTGAAGTTTCTAGAGCTACGATGGGATGCGACCTTGGGCAGAGGGAGGAGGGCTGCCCTGGATCCGTGTGCTAGGCGCCGGTGTGCAAGGCGCTGGCTGAGGATACTTTGCCAAGCCCGCTTGCCTTTTGGTTAGTTCCCTTTCCCTTCCCATCGTCTTTAAGGTCAAATCTTTGACCCCAGAACTTTGTCGCTGCAGACTGGCCAATTACAGACAGGAGCTGAAAAGTCCATGCGTTCTACCCCTGACTGGAACCTACTCTCCTCATGCTACCCTGGGCTGCAGAAATCCAGACTACTACTTCCCAAACACCCTGGGATACAGACTTGTAGGATGGGGATGGGCATTTTCCAGGAGGTAGAGGTTATTCCATTTCAAGGATGACCCCTGAGGCTTGTGCAAATCGGGCCAGGGGCGAATCACCTGCAACCAGTGATGAGGTTACAGGCAGGAGGGGAAGGCATCTCTAGTTTAAAGTGCAATCCCGGAGGACCTACCCGAGTAAACCAAATTGGGCTCCTTAGTTTATCAAGACAGGGCACAGAAAAGCATGTTGCTTCCCACGGAAGCGGAAGTGGGGTCCACTCTGGCATCGCCTTTAAAATCCAGTCTTCTATGTCAAGGAGGTAGAATGTGTCCAGGGACAGTGAGTTGTGGGAATGTTGTAGGAGCCAGAGGAAAAGCACAGAAGTTCAGAACCAGACATCAGGCAAGGCTTTCAGATATAAAGGTAAACATAACTATACACTGTCCTCAGGAACCGTGCAGTCAAGGGATTGGACCGGGATGGAGGTGAATCACACCACCCCGGTGTAGAGTTCTGCTGAGTTCTTTGATTCTAAACTTGGGCTCCCTGAGAACTGGGGATGGGCTGAGTGTCAGCTTGAAGACTGAAAGCTAATTGGTTAGATGGTGGATAGACTTCAGATAGAAGCAGCCTGTGAGAGGACCCTGCCCAGCAGCCAAGTTCCTGTGCAGGAACTGAAAGCCTTTGTTTGCTGAGGACCAAAAAGCCCAATAGGCATGTCCCTTAGCTCTGCATTCCACTGACTGGGCCAATCAGTGAGTGGCTTCCTTTCTCAGCCATGGTGTTGGACTATTACAGGCCCCTGTCTAGGTCAAATGTACAGAGAAAGACAGCAGTTTGACAAGAACTTTCTACCTACGCCTTTGTTAAACTGCGTGGGGTTCAGAGCAATGGTTCTTTCCCATGTGGTTTCCCTCTGTCACAGCCAGCTCGCAGCTTGCAAAAAACCTTTACTCAGCATTCACTGGAAGTGGTGGCTCATCCAGTCCTGTGCAATCGAACCCATGTTTCGGGAAAGAAGATGTGGAGTGGGAAGGGGGTGCCCACATGGCGTTATCGGACCTGGCTCCTACCAAGCTCTCTAGCCTCGCCTCTGCCTTCCTACCACTCCCTTGGCCCTCTGCAACTGCTGTGCTGCACTGCACATGACAACTGAGGCCATTCCTGGAGCACATGCTGCCTGTGTGCCTGGCGTTCTCTCTAAACTACTGTCCACTTCCTCACGCGGGGAATGCGTGTGCTGCCACCAACTTCAACATTAAGCCTAAGCTTCTCCACAGAACCACATGAGTTAAATGCTGCCCCTTCTTTATTTCCAGTGGCCTTGGGACATATGCCCGTAGTGATTTGCATCAATGGCGCTGAGGACCCTTAAGCAGGACTTTCCGGTTATATTTGAGTCGCCAAGTGCCTGGTACAAGGACACATAGAAAGTACTCAACAGATTACTTTTTTGAATGGAAATCATCTAGTATTTGTTAATTTTTAAGGAAGAAGGGGGAACGTGCATGCATCTTTGGGAATCTGATGAAGACTACTGGTCCTCTTCTCCAGTGCGTGTAACTTCTCAATGTCATGCAGACAGTTCCCACTTGACCCACCCCATTTCCCAAACCCTGGGGCTGTAATTTTCCAGAAAACAGGGGTCAGAGAGGGGCAATAACCGCTGCGTTCCCACAGCTAGTTAAGAGCAAAGATTCCAGACTCCTGACTCGCAGGCTCGGGCTCCCCCTGGTATTCCCAGCCTCTCTGAGCCACACAGCAGCCTCGCTCTATCCCTGGCATTTGTGAAGGCCACTATTCATGACTACAAGATAGATATGTTGGACTGTCTCCGTTCAGCATGAGCCTAAGGTAGAACGGGGGGCAGGGGATCTTATTATGGGCAGAGTTGACAATTAAGAAGACAGATGAGCCATCTCTCCCTGCCCTGTTTGCCTCCCCTGGCCCGCAACATTCATTACTACATCTGTTTCAGCTGGAGAAGGAGGACACAGACTTCAGTTATCATCTGAGCCCTGGATTGGGTCTGATGGGCCAGGCCATGAAGGAGGCTCAGCGATTGGCTCCCACAGAGCATGCTAAAAAGAGGCTAGAGAGGGGTTGGGGATTTGGCTCAGTGGGAGGCGCTTGCCTAGGCGCAAGGCCCTGGGTTCGATCCCCAGCTCGGAAAAAAAAAAAAAAAAAAAAAAAAAAGAGGCTAGAGAGAGCGCTTGCTGCCACCCCATACTTTTTGCAACAAGATGTTTGCTCCAGGCTCTCCCATTCCTGTGTGTGTCTTCATTTGTCCAACTCAACCATCAAAATTGTGCATCATGCCTTTGTTATGTGCCAGGCGCTGTGCTGGTTCCCTTAAGAGTGAATGCAAGGCATATGGCTCTGCTGTGTAGCAGAAGGAAGAGGCATCTTCACTTGTTCATGCCTAGGAAGGTAGGGGATGGATAGTGCTTCTGGATCCAAAGTATGCTAGCCGTAAAGCTCAGACCTCAGGGCTGGCACTGTAGACTAGTGGTTTGCTCCCAGCACTGCAAGGAAGCAGAAGAATAAGACGCAGAAAAGCTGACCTTGGTGTGCGTTACATCATCTGAAAGGGGGTCTGATTCTTCGTGGTGAATGGATTCGATCACAGCACTTTCTCATTTATATTTGGGGGTTACGCAGATAGAGCCGTTACAGGCGCACTCACTTCTGGGTGTGAGATAGGAGCAACTAGATGTAAGAATAGTGCAAACGTATGTCCAACCAGCATGCATGTCCGTATGGCCGTGTTTGGGTTAGTTTCTCAAAACCTCCAGTGCACAGATGGGGAAATGAAAGGTAGAAAGGTCGGCTGCTGTGCGTGGGGTCTTGGAAGGAATACTGAGATTTGGCAAAGCTGTCTAGCTCTGGACCTCAGGCGGAGAGAACCACTCTGCTCTTCTTGTGGTAGAGCAAATGGGAGGAGAATTGAAGACCAAGGATTCTGGAATGGGAGCCCAGACACACTGCTGCTCAGCTGTGTGCTTTACAGCTGAAGTCTAGCTTCTTGGTGCCTCGGATGCTAATCTCCTGGGTGAAGGGTGGACTGAATGGCTTCTGCTCTCCCAGGCAGAAGGTGAAAGAAGAGGGTTCCTCCTCTAGAAATACACCCGTCACGCTTCCCAATAAAGTAATGTGGTCCCAGATTTCAAGTAGGTGGTTCATGTGATGCTCAGACAGCTGTAGTTTACTTGTCCTGAAGTGTTCCTGCGTCAAGAAAAAGTGCCCACTGGATTTTCCCCTAGAAGAACCCAACTGTCTTGCCTGCTTCTAGCCCACAAAGGCCTTTCTGGGCGCATAGGCAAGGTCGGAGAAAACAGTCCCAGGCCCCCTCCTCAATGTTTCCCTAGAGTAAAACTTACTAGCTATTGATTATATGAGTGTGTATAAGTGTATTGTGAGTGCGCATATGTGTGTGTGAATGTGAGTCTGCATGTATGTGTGTTTATGTGTGTATGCATATGTGCATATGTGCATGCATGCATGTGTGTGTATGTATGTGTGTGTATATTTGCATCTGCCCAGTTTCCTTTAGTATGTATTTCTGGGCTGGGCCTCTGACATCAAGTGACAAGGGGCAGAGAGCTGTGGCATGGGGACATTTTTTCATAAAGATGGAGAGTAGCCCCCAGTGCCCCCGCCCTTCCATAGAGGTATGGTGGCATGAGCATTTCTCACAGGACACAGGCCAGAGCTCTCAAGAGCTCCCAAATGCTTCACTCATTGTGTGTTCCTTGCCTCAACAACTTTTCACCTCCCAGGATGTAGCCATCCTAATCCTTGGGGAAAGTTTAAAAGATACAGTTTAAAGTTGGGTGAATACAGAGCTTAACCAGGTCTAGGTTTACCAGTTGTGATATTGGATATATGTGGAGGAAGGGCATTTTATCATTTTTGATAATGTTTTATCATTATTGTTTGACCTTTTATTGCATTTCAATTGATTTATTTAGTGAGCCTGTGTGTGTGTGTGTGTGTGTGTGTGTGTGTGTGTGTGTGTATGTTCACCAGTACCATCGGATACTCTCTTCTCCTACCATGGAGACTAAACTTAGGTCATCAAGCTTGATGACAGGTGCCTTTACCTTACTAGTGTTTGAATTTCTTTTTCTCTTTTCTTTTTTCCTTAATTAATTAATTAATTTACCTTACATCCCAACGGAGTTTTCCCTTCCTCCTCCCCCTCAGTCCTCACACCCCTCCCCCCCCCATGTACTCCTAGTGTTTGAATTTTTTAACATATTATTTTCATATGTCATTCATGTGATCCTTCAGAAAAGAAATATCAAAGGTCGCGGGCCACCTGCAGGGCTTGGAGGGGGAGAGGGCAAATTGTGTTACCAGTGCTTGTGAGCCAGGCCTCCTCCACCAGAGAGCTGATTACACTGAGGTAGGGCTCTTCTGACTTGGAAGGCAGAGATGCCTGCAAGCCCTGAGGGAGGAAGAGAGGAGCAGTGTTGACATCTAAGCCCAGGCTTGAGATGGGCCATGCTGTGGTGAGGGACCCACCATGGGCTCAGCGGCACTGTCCACTCCACACCGGCCTCTCCTTCCTTGTTCCAGCCTTGATCCTGCTTCCTGGGAACTTCTCTTCACCAGGACCTGGCAGGGGTCAGGCAGCCTGGGCACGGGGCAGCTGAGAAGGGTTGTATTGTAGAATTGGGCCTTTGGGGCAGAAAGGGTGTGATGAGGACCCTTCAAAGGTAAGAGTTAAGCTGGAGCACGGATGTTTGTCCTGGGGTCAGCAACCCCAAATTCCCATTTACAGAATTTAAGTCTGTGAACTTGGACTGGGGGTGGGGTTGGAGGAGGGGAGGGAGAGGGTGACCTCTCTGCTTGACATTTTGTTTCCAGTTGTCAGCGTTGGCCGCAAACCACAGTTTCTGCTCAGTCCCCGTGACACTGACACCAATGGCAAGAATAGATCGTTTCATATTATACTTTAGTTGTTATAGATATTGTGAAATACTATTCATGTTGATTGTGTCTGAGATGCCAGTGGTTGCTACATCAGCTTCTAAAATGTGTAATTTAATGAGTTAATAAAGTACACACATACGGCTGCATCACGCCCTTGTTTTCAAAGTGTAATAATTATATTTTACGTATATTGGTTTTCTTTATAGTCAAGTTATATATTTTCTTTTACGGACCCTGAGAAAGGGTTCATAGGCTTCACCAAAGAGGCACAGGAGTAGTCAGGAGTCCTGAGAGGAAGTCTCCCACCCTGACCTTTCATGGACTTATCTCTCTCCCTTTGGATAGAGGGAGGCATTCCTGAGTGGTAGTAAGTTTCATTTAAGAGTTGGCGGATTCTCAAAGGCTCGGTTAGTGCTTTGGGTGGAAGGCTTTGATGCACGTCCCAAAGTCAATTTTCAAAACGCAGGCACACATGGGGAAACTTGTTTGGCCATTCCCAGCAGCCCACAAACCCACCAGGCCCAGCTGTGATGGCTTTGCAAACTAGGCCCATTGAAATAATCACCCTGAGCGAGCCTTAGAGATTCTGTGCAGAGGAACTAATGATACACTTAATCCAAGGCGCTCTCCAGCCCTGGGAAGAAGCATCCTGGAAGTGGTTCTGGAGTGAAGGGCTGAAGGGAGCCATCGTGGAACGGCAGGAGACTGGCCAGATGTCTATTGTGAGGGGCCAGGAGAGGGGAGGGCCGCACAGTAGCTGTGTAAGAATGCTTGGGTTTCCGTTGGTTTTATTTGTTTAGAGACTGGGTCTCATGGTGGAGCACTGAGAGGCCTCAGACCCCCACTTGTCCTTGTCCATTTCAGTCTCTGAGTGCTGGACTACAGGCTTGTGCCACCACACGCACTTTCTGCTCCCTTCCAGAGAACATTCAATGTGTTTCAGATACACCAAGACCTTTACCAGCCACCTAACGAGGTGGGACTGTCGTCCTGTTGCTGAGTCAAATGAGGTCCCAAGAGGTTTTTCTCTGTAGATCCAGGCTTGTGTCCCTTTAACCCTGGCCCAAGGTGAACCATTTCTGGCCTAACCTTCTCCCTTATCTTCACCCCTGTCCCTCAGCATTTTCAACCACCAAGCGGAGCCCCATGTTAGCTAAGCCCATGAATGATGCCCAGTGGTGTGAAAAGTCTCTTGCTATGTAAACCAGGCTGGCTTCAAAGTCACAGAGGCAGATTTGCCTCTGTCCCCCGAATGCTGGGATTAACGGCATGTACCACAGCTAGCTCTTTAGGGTTTTCCAAAGAATTTTGCCTGTTTAAGAGACGTGATCTCTTCATCTGCTCTTTGTTTCCCTGTTCTGATTATAAAACGATTTTGAATTCCACTTTCTTGTCTGTAAGGTTGGTTTAAAATCCCAGCCCACTGTTTCCATTGAGGACTTGCTGAGCTGAACCTCGTGTGGACGTTTAGTCTCCTCTCGACAATGGAATCATATGCATGTTAGTGCTCCTTGGTGCATTTTGAAATCCCCCCTCCCCAGGGTAATGGCGTTAGGATCCAGGCTTTTGGAAGGTAGCCAGAGCATGCATGACGGTAGAGCCCTTGTGCAGGGGACTGCTCCTTATCAAAGGAAACCCAGAGAGCTTTCTTGTTTCGTATCCTTTGTAAAGATATAGCAAGAAGTTGGCAGCCTGTATACTGGGAGCAGGTCGCCCGAACTAGTCTGGGCTGGCGCCCTGGACGCAGTCTTCCAGCATCTAACTGTGGGAAGGAAGGAAGTGTCTATTCTGTCACAGTGGTGCTCTTAGAGTTATCCTCTGGGTGGTCCTCCTGGTGGGTCATGAAAAAGAGGAAAGGAAGGAGACCCCGAGTGACGGGCTCCTAGCAAATGCTGGTTCCTGGGCCCAGAAGCCAAGAGCTTCCTGCAGTGCTGGGGTGGAGAAGCCTTGCTGGGGTAGGGACAGTGACTGGGACCTTTAGCCTGTAGCACAGTACAGCTGTTGTCACCTCCACCTAGTAGCTGGCTCTCTTAAAAAGAATGGTAGGTGATAGTGTTTTTGCCTGAATATATGTAAGTGTACCGTGTGTGTGCTTAGTGCCCAAGGAGGACCAAAAACGCCCTTGAAGTAGAGTCATAGGCTGTTGTGAGTCACCGTGGGCTACTGGGAACCAAACCTGGTCTTCTGCTGAGCCCCAGGTCTGCCATTTCTTGGGGGGCTTGTGACCCTGTTCTTTCTTCTCTTCTTTCTCTCGTTGTCTTTTCTTTCCTCCCTCATGTCCCCCTCAAATGTTGCCTGGTGGAGGGCACAGGGCTAGGCCCTCCACTGGGCAAGCAGCTGGTGATCCATCAGAAGCGATGAGTACTTGGAGATGGAGTTACCCGGCTGTCTCATGAGGACTGACAGACTGAGCAAACGCTGCTGGGCACAGGCACAGGGAGGGGACGCAGTGCTGTCTGATGTGTAAATCAACAGGTAAAGCTGTCATGGGGCAGGATAGGAGTCACAGACTGAGAAAGGAGGGGAATTCCAATTGAGGGAAGTCTCCCAAGAGGAGAGTCTACATGACGTGCACAGCTACGGGGTACACAGAAGGCTGAAGATGGTCACAGTGTCCCAGACTCACCCCAAGTCATAGCTGGCTGCAGCATCAAGATCCTCCTTTTTCTCTCTTCCAATGTGCGTGATCTAACAGAAAGATTTCAAGTTGGAGAGACCGAAGCAGTCCCGGAGTGTGCAAGAGGTGAGAGAGGACAAGAGAGGTGCAAACTGAAGCCTGGGAGCTGTGCTAGTGAAGCCGATCCCTGCAGGATGCCCTGGTGGGGTGGGGAAGATGCTGGCAGAGGCACAGGCTGCCCAGGTCCAGGCGAGGCATGCACGGGCTATGTTTATGGCAGAAGCTGGAGGTCCGGCTAGAACTGTGGCCTGAGACCACATCCCCTAGCCCACCTCTCACACTGTGGGCCTCCCGTGGCAGCATCTGTTTGCCTGCACAGTATCTTAAAAACTGTTTGTTAATTCTTTGAGAAGGTCATGCAGTGTATTTTGATCTGTATAGCATTTTAAAAAAATTTTGGTCAACATTTAAAAACCAGATTTTACATAAGTCCACATTTTTGCCTTTTTCTGAGGAAAGAAAACACCCTAGGGTGGAAATGCCAGTCTTGAATTAATCCCCAGAGCTGTATATACCCTGAAGTGGGTCTTCGTGTAATAACTGTGGTCCCACAGCCTTTCAGCTTGCTGAAATCTTTGCACGATATCACTCTAGAATCGATGTCACGTGCCCAGAAAGTACCAAATAATTCATTACAGGGGAGGAGAAAGGAAATTCCAAAGGCTCGGCATTGTGATCCCTTTATCAGATTGGGCACTGAATGCCACCACTCTTTGGAGAAAGTTTAATTGTCAATAAAGAGAAAGTGAGCATTTGAGGTGGGTGGGCGGGCGCCTTAGGGCCTGGGTGGACAGGAAGTGACAGGGCAGTGCCATACTGAGAAGGATATAAATGGTGGGGTCCCAGGGGGAGCACATTCGATCCTATCAGTTTACTGCAAATATTTCAAATAATGGAGAAAATTCCAAACTATGAAGAGCTAGTGGGCAGAGCTATGGGAAAGTAGTGGGCTGTTTTAGACTTAGCTCTGTCCGTACAGGAAATACACACACACACACACACACACACACACACACACACACATATGGTTTTCAGTTAGATAGATGGACAGATGGACAGACAGATATAGATGGATGGATGGAAAAATAGTTGTTGATCTACAGATGGACATTTTATAAATCAAAATGGGTCTTTAATGTGCCACTATGCTTCTGATGCTCCATCTTGAGCTGTCATGTCCAGGCTTGGATTAAAAAAAGTGTCTTCCACAGGAAACACTTCTGGCTAGAAAGAGTGGGCTTTGGATTGTGCCGTTCCGAGCCTCAGTTTTCCTCCTCTGTAAAATGGGGCTGAGAGTCCCTTCCAAGGGCCAGAGCAAAGTTTTGTTTTTTTTTTTTTTTTTTTTTTTTCTTTTTTTTTCGGAGCTGGGGACCGAACCCAGGGCCTTGCCTTCCTAGGTAAGCGCTCTACCACTGAGCTAAATCCCCAGCCAGAGCAAAGTTTTAAAAGGAAGTGTGACTGGCCTCAGGGCAGTTCTGGGGTCCGGTGATCCCAACCCACTGCACCAGAGGCAAGTGCAAGCCCCGCCTACATCTTCCATTCTTGGGATTCCACATTCTCCACTGTTCGTCATGCTGTCATGCTGGGGGAGGGCTTGGAGGGAGAGCAGTCTGGGAGGAATTATAACTTTTCACCATATGAAATCTTTTTGATGTTGGATAGACTTAGAATCTCAAGTAGTTCGTTAGCATCAGGTTTTGCCTAGGAAGTTTTTCCTGAAACACCTTTTTGGGTTTTTTGGTTTTTTTTTTTTTTTTCTTTTTAAATTCAGCTGAAGGAAAAGTCTCAAAGTTGGGTATCTGTTCTCTGATCGAAAGGCCACATCCTGCCTTTGCTGGTGCCTGGAAGTGGGGCATGGGGTGCTTTTCTACTAGACAGAAAGTCAGCCCCTTAACGGAACAGAGACCAAGTGCTCTGGAGTGCCCTGTCTCTCTCTGCCGCACCTCGTTCTGCCCTCTGACTTCTTCCTTCAGCACCTCCTCCCTTCCCCAGCTAGACTCCAGCAGTACCATCCTTCCTTTTAAACTTTATCCTTACTATGGTTAATTCGTTTTCATGCATGTGCACGTGAGTGCGAGTGCCCTGTGCAGCCTCGGTTGTCTGGAGCTGGAGTTACAGATGCTTGTGAGCTGCCTGTGCGGGAACCACATGCAGGCCCTCTGGAAAGTGACTCATGCTCTAAGCCATCTCTCTAGCCCAGTCCCTTTCTTTTATGTGACCCACCATTAATAAAGCAACTTGGCTTCCTTACTTCGTTAATACTACTCCTAAGACTGTAGCTTGAAATCAGTATTATGAAGCCAAAGAGAGAAGAAGCTAAAGTCCGAGAACTTTTGATATGCCCTAAACTCCAACACACGACAACGGAAACCAACAGGCAAATCTGAGTTTAACATCTAGACTTCCTGGCTCGAAGGCCACAGGAGTCAGGCTGTATCATGTTGCTGCCTTCCTAATTACTACCAGACATCTCCTGGGGGTGGGGGGGTGGGGGTCAGTCTGAGCTCTAGGCCGTCAGGGGTTGGGGACGGTTTTTAATTGTGTATGTATGATGCATGTTTGTATGCAAGTATGCCACAACGAACATGCAGAGGTCAAAGGGCAATTTGAGGAAATAGAATCTCTCCTTCCGGGAGGGGGAGGGGTTGGGGGATGTTGGCCCGGAAACCGGGAAGGGAAATAACAATTGAAATGTAAATAAGAAATATTCAAGTTAATAAAGATTAAAAAAAAAAAGGAAAGAAAGAAAGAGAGAGAGAGAGAGAGAAGAAAGAAAGAACCAAAAAAAAAAAAAATCTCTCCTTCCAACAAGTGGGTTCTGGGACCCAAACTCGGGTCTTTAGGCTTAGTGGCGAGTGCCTTTGCCATCTCACTGAGCCCCGGGAAACTCTTTGGGAGGCAGGGTGTGTTTGGCATTGGTGCTCTGGAAGAGACCGGTAGAAACAAGTGGCTGGGGTTAGCACTAAGGTCTGTGGAGGAAACAGAGCACACTTGCACACACACCCAGAGGTGGGGATGGGGGTTGGGAGGATGGGAAGTATGAAGGTCAGCCTGGTACAAAGCCAGGACACCAAAGTGGAGTTTGAATCAGAAGTGGCCCGAGGGTCAGTTCTTATGGTCGGTCACTGGAGTCTCTGTGGATCTCTTCTAGACACTTGGCTTCATGGTAGACATTTGGTGCCTTTCTAGTCCCATTCAGTGCACATCATGTAATCTTCACACACCCCAGAGGATCCTATTCCTCATTCAGGCCACGTCTTCCTGGCCCTTCCTTCCCATTTCCTGCCAAACCTTACCTATATCCCCTTTCTCTCAGAAGAGCTGAGAGTTCTGTTCACACAAGCTCCTGCTTAAGCCCCTGTACAGGCCTCCGACACTTAGCCTGAGTTTAATATCACTATTGCCTGAGAGACCAGTCTTTGCCAACAGCAGTATAGTTTGGGTCTCATTCGAAGCATTTAACATAACCCAAAATAACGACAGGTAGGATTAATTGTAGCTATATTTAGCCCGGTATATCCAAGGTGAGTTAATGTGGACTCAGTATTAGGAGAGCGAAAGAGAGGGGTGTATTAATGTCTCATGCTAAGCCTCTGAAGCCCACCTGGGGAGCATTTTATTGAGGCAAGTTGCTGTAGTGCTTTAGGCACAGGAAGCCTATGGAGAGTTATGGGCTTTCACTATTAAACCAAGAAAACTCATGAGCGTTGGTAAGCTTTGGGACTCCTTTTTAATGAGTGCCTTGGGTAAGGTGACCGTCAACAGACCTCAGATGTCACACGCCACAACTGCATGCTTGTCCATGCCTATTCACATAGATGACAGGATATAAGCCCCTCCCAATTTCCCAGCTCCCTCCTTTGCTGTGTGTATCCTCTTCTGTGCTCTATAGTCTCCCCCTGACTCCTCTGAGGTTAAACTTCACTATCCCACTTCCATAACTCAGGACAAGATCTGTGTGAAATCCATGCCCTTTGGCCTCTTCTGCTACACAACACCACTCAAATTTGTCCCAAGGACCTCTCGCTCCATTCTCCTCACTGCCTGGTACAAACCTCAGCTGCTTTCCCCAAGTTCCCAGAACCCTCACTCTCTGCCTTTGCCTCTCCCTGTCTTCCTAAGAGAAGGTGGATACCATGTGGCTTAGACACCTCATCTTCACCTCAGTGTCTCTCCATCCTGCTTTTCCATGCGTGCCAGAGATAAACTTTCAGAATCTTCCTTCCCCACCTCCAGAAACTCTCCTGATCTGTGGTCTGTGGGTAAAAGCCATGAACCCTGCCACCAGAACCTCTGGCTTCAAGTCTTCGCTCCTCCATGATGTGTGGAAATCACTTAACTTCTGACTGGGTCCACTTGGGCTGCTGTTACAAACTGCCATACACTGGGTGGCTCAAAAACACAAGAAGTTTGCTTTTTGCAGATGTAAAGGCTGGATGTCCTAGATCAAAGATTTGACAGGTTTGGTGACTGGTGAGGGCCACTTCCTGGCTCATAGAAATCATCTTCTTAGCGTGTGTGTTGGCACGGTGGGAGGACAAGACAGCTCTCTAGAAAACTCTTGCAGGAGGCTTCATCACAGTCAAGAAGGCTCCATTGCACCCCCCCTAGAACCCCACTTCTGATACCATCTCGTCCAAAGGCGGATTTAATATGAACTAGGGCACAGTCCTCCCTCTACAACACTTTCCCTGAGTGAAGTTTGCTTTTTGTAAAGCGAGAGATAAAGTAATTAAAAGCACCCAGCTGCTGCCGTGGAGTCTTCATCTCAACAGAAGACTTTAAGGATGAACTCAGGGGAAAGCTCAGAGACAGTTTTCTAAGTGTTTAAAAGTACAACCTCAGGGTAGGCAAGATAGATATCTCAGCTGCCTCAGGGAGGAGGGAGATGGAGAGAGAAAGTGCACGAATCTGTAAGCAGCCACATGGTGGGGAAGAGACTCAGTTCAAAGTACCAGAGAAAGCACACTTAAGCCATGGCCAGCATCCAAAGGAAGAAGAGGAGAAGAAAAAGAAAGAGCTCAGAAAGACGGACAGACCTAACAGAACCTTCCAGCGGCTCTGCAGAGGCTGATCTAGGTGCAGCCTCTATTATCTCATCAAAGGAATAGATATCCCTCCCCATCCCTTTAGCATAGTATTGGTGGAGTGGTCCCTTGGCTAGGTGATTGGTCTTAAGATGATTGAGAGGAGACAATGACATGTGTCCACCCAGCGGCAGACTACATTCTCTTGACTAGAAGGAAGAGACTTCCTTAGTGGCTATCCAGGGCTACATTTGGACAGGCAGCAAGTGTCCCTTCCTCTGTGTTTCAGTGAAATGAAGGAGCTGGGCCAGTGAACTGCACAAGCTGGTCCACACTTCTTGTGCTTTAAGAATCTGCTTCTATCTGTTTTAACTCAGAGCCCACTTACTGTGTTCTCTGTCCATGATAAATGTTTGCAAGGCAGAGAGAGCCCAGGAGGCATTTCCCTAGCTGTGACAAAGCTGAAAACAGTGCAGGATGGCAAAGCCAACACTCGGGAACCTGGCAGCTGTAAGGCGTTATACGCCTATGCCTGCATTTCAGATCGTGGCTGCCCTTGGGTTGGTGAGACACTCAGTGGGTAAAAGTGCCCCATGGGCAAGCCAGAAAACCTGGTTTCGTCGCCAGAACCCAGACGGTGGAAGGAGAGAACTGACTCCCAAAAGTTGTCCTCTGACCTCCACACATGTGCTATGGCACACTCATATCTGCAGTCACACATCCACACACACAATAACAGTAAATGGCTTTTAAATGCATCGCTGCTGTTCCCTTGAAGAACAATGACAAAAGGAGCATTTGGTGAAGAGTCAGTTTGCTCAAATGTCTCACCAGACTCACGACTCCCTTTTCCTCCCTCCCAAAACCAGCCTTGGAGACTGTGCCTATCCGTTATACACTCTCTAGAGGCCAGTGTCTGGGCACAGGATTCCCTCATCCCAGTCGCTTCTTCCTGCCTGCTCCTCCTCTGCTAAGGGATTTAGGACTAAGTGGAGCAGACTTCCAGCCCCGCCTCCTTGTTAGCCAGGAATGTGAGCACCTGAAGCCACCACATGCTTTCCTCTCTGCCCCATTTGTCTGGCGAACTCATATTCATCATTCACAGGCCAGCTCAAGTTTGCCCTCCTGATCCTCTCTGAAGCTTTGCCTGCTCCATTCTCAGACCACTAGTCCTTATTTAGGGTTTCTATTCCCCATTTGGGACAGTCAGCTGCTTAAAGGAAAGAACCCCATCTTACTCTTCCATGAACCCACAGAACCTGCCCCAGCGTCTGGGCCATTGTTTCAGGTGAGCGTGCACTTCTTAGAGATCGGCCTTCGACGCTGAGCATTTGACTCCAGGCTCATGGCTGTGGTGACGATGTTATCGTCGGCATGTTAACATCGGCACCATCTCTAACAGTAGTGAGGAGATGTCCCCTGGGGCCTCCCTGGCTCTGGAGAGGGAAGCCACATGCTCCAAGGAGCTCTGGTGAAGACAGCCTTTATGTTTGGCTTTGTAGGCGGAGGTCGAGGTGCTCCAGAACACAAGTGGGTAAGTATGCTGGGCAGGCCCCAGGCTTCACACACATGCCAAACGCCTGCTGATGGCAAAGAAAAGGAGGCCTTGTGTGTGCTGGCAGTGCTCCAAGAGAAATAGGCCAGTTATTCTTCTGTGTTGAACATAGCTCCCTCCTTTAAAGAAGAACAGCCCCAAAGGATAACAAAAAATCTCTCACAGGTTCTAATAGATCCCACGAAAAATTCAAACCACTTGCTGCCCTCAAAAATATATCACGTGGACAATTAGTTGAGCCAACTGCCTGTATCCTTCTGGGGCGTGGCTGTGGGTCAGCCCTGTGGTAGGAGGGGAGGTGCAGTCCCCATTGCTTAAGTGTCATTCCTGATTGCCAGGGGTCTGAAGACCTCGGAAACAGGATCTTGCTTCTTCTCTTGGGCTTGACTTCTGCTCCTGTTTTGAAGGCCTGTTCCCCACCTTTGAATCTGAGGTTAGTCTCCTGCCACTTACCCATTCTGAGCAACCAAGTTCCCTCAACTCAGGCCTTTTGGACAGTTGTGAACCGTGCATGACTCAGTCTGCCCAGTAAAAGTCCATCGGAAGACCTCACTGCAACGTAAGTTCTGCCCTGTGTGGTCTTTATGACTCCTACTGACTTCCTATACATTGGATTCCAAATCTCCACATAGGAAGAGATTAATAGGAAGAGGGGAGGGTCAGGCAAGAGTAAGAGATAACTGTGTACTGCTTGGCCAGTACACAGTCCATAAACAAAGACAAAGCAGCCAACAATTGCTGGGCACCTACTGTTTTTCTCCTGCCCCTCCCACCCCGGAACGACAGTGTTTCAACATGCTAAATACGGTGTTAAGAATGGGTATGTAGTTGGACATGGTAGCTCATACCAGAAACTGGGAGCACTTGAGAGGCTGAGGCAAGAGAGTTGACTTGAGTTTGAGGTCAGTGTTGGTTATAGAGTAAGTTCCAAGAAGGTCTGGGCTACATAGTGACCTATCTAAATACACACATAGAGAGATGCATGCGCGCGCGCACGCGCGCGCGCACACACACACACACACACACACACACACACACACACACACGGAGGGGGAAAGAAGAAAAGACAGAGAAAGACGGGGGTGGGGAGCACCTCTAATAGGCAAACAATACAAACAGGTTGGGGAGATGACTCAGTTAGGAGGGTGCTTGCTGTGCAAGCATGAGGACCTGAGTTCGGATCCCCAGAACTTTGTAAAAAGCTGGGTGTGGTGATGCGATGCCTGTTGTCCTAGCACTGGGGAGACGGAGACAAGAGGACTCCCTAGGGTGCGCTGGTCAGCTAATCTTGCCAAATTGCTGTGCTCCAGGTTCAGTCAGAGAGCTTGTCTCAAGAGCAGAAGGTGAAGTGTGACAGAAACACTGACCCGACTCTCTCTCCTCCATGAGCACGAGTACATGCACAGGTGCACCGAGACACCGCAAACAACAGGAGCAACCAGGTAGCCATCCAGACAGCCTTGGGGAGTAATCTTCAGAGCTCCCTTATAGCTGGGAGAGCTGCATCAGAAGGTAGAAAGACTTGCCCAAGGGCAAATCATCTAAACTCTGGAGCTCGGAGTTTAGTCAAGGTCAGGTGGGCCCCTTCCCTCCCTCTCCAAACCAGACACCGCATCCCATATGTGCTGCTCAGGGTCGTGACCCCAGCATCTCTGCGTTTAGTGGAAACTCTTGGACCGGCTCACGGAACCAGCTGGCAAGCATCAACAAACTCTTCACGAGATCTCCGCAGAATATGGTTTGCAAACTCACTGAAGGCGAGTTTACAAACTTTTTTTTTTTAAAGTAGGTTAAGTATTAAAGTAGGTTAAGTAGCTGGGAAAGCTGGATTTCCACATGTCGAAGATAAAAGGCACGTCTACCCCTCACTCCACAAAGCTCAGTTCAAAATGGATCAATGGCCTGGTGTAAGACGTGAAACTTTGGAACTGCTGAAGCCAATACAGGAGGAAGCATTAAGATACGCGCATGGGCAAGGACATTCTATAAAGGAAGCTACTACTACATGGAGTGATCCCAAGAATTGACAAATGGGACTGTGTTAAATCAGGACATTTCCATACTCCAAACCCAGAATCGCCAGTGTGAAGAGACATCTGGGCAGGGGAGGGGGTAAATACTCACTAGACAGGGAATTAATATGCAGTTTTTAAAACTGCAAACATTAAATACACAGACACCATCCAGTCAGTAAATTCTGCCAATGAACTGAATACATAGGAGAGGAATTTAAACGCCTTTTTCAAGTGCTTATTGGCTGTTTTTATTCTTTTGGGAGTCATCAGAGAAATGCAAACTAAAATAGTTTTAAGATTCCATTTCAGCCAGGCAGTGGTGACACATGCCTTTAATCCCAGCACAGGAGGCAGAGACAGGAGGATCTTTGAGTTCAAGGCCAGCCTGGTCTACAGAAAAAGTTCCAGGACAGCCAAGGCCACACAGAGAAACCCTGTTTTGAACAGGGTTTCTCTCCCCCCCCCCCAAAAAAAAAAAGAAAAAGAAAAATTCCATCTTTTTCCAATCAGACAATAGACGATAGTGAGAATGTAATGAACGGGAAGTTATTGCCAAATAGAAATGCAATTTTGTGCAACCAATACATAAAACACTGTGGAAATTTCTCAAATTTCTAAAAACAGACACAGCATTAAGACCTACCCGTACCACTTCTGGGTATATGCCCGAAGGGATGTAATGCAACACACACGTTTGTTGCTTGACTAGCCCCAATACCCAAGACACAGGACCAGCCCAGATGCTTATCAAGTTGAATGGATAAAAGATATAACATAGATACACAGTGGAGTTTTATACACCCATAAAAATGAAATCTCGAAGAAATCAAGAAGTCAGTACTTAAGTGAAATAAGGCAGACTCAGAAAAACAGAATTACTTTCTTTCATATGTGGAACCCAGGCTTAATTTATACAAAATAAGCATTCATATTACAAACATAGTAAGTAAAAACTCCATGTATTATACAAACACAGAGTGAAGTAAGGACAGGCATGGTAACACATGCCTATAATCCTAGTAGTCAGAGGAATGAGGGGAGAAGATAGAGAACTTGAGGCCAGCCTGGGCTAGGAAGCCAGCCTGGGCTAGGAAGCCAGCCTGGGCTAGGAAGCCAGCCTGGGCTATAAGGCAAGCCCTGTCACAAACAAGCAAAATACAGAGTGGAGTGTGTGAAGTCTCACTTTGGATGGCCGGCTTAAGCAGATTCCAGTCCTGGGCCCTTGATCCCCCTCTGCCCACTATTCTCATGCCACTGGAGGTGTAGGGTTGAAATAGGACCAGGGCAGACTTCCAAGTCTTAACCTTGCAGAAGCTTGTGTTTTTTTTTTTTATCTGCCATTGGGGCAGGACTGGATTGGATTCGGGCTTTCCACCCAAGGCTGCTGCAGTGGCACCCCTCTCTCTGACTCTGTGGAGAAATGCCCCATTGGCAGGGAGATCCATCTCCCTAGTTATTCAAGGCAGAAAGCTTGGATGTCATTCATCCCAGCTCTATACAACTCGGTGAATGACAGGAAAACAAAATTAATTGGCAAACCCAAAACCTTGTTTCTGGCTCAAAGATATGTCTTCAGAATGGCAATTTTGACAGAGTGCTAGTTCTGCAAATAACATTGTATATAAAGTTGATGACCATGAAACTCAACTGCTACTGTCTGTTAAATGGCCGTTAAACACCCCGAGTCTCCTTGGAACCCTTCAAGGTTGTTTGAAACCTAATTGCATTTTTATTGATTAAGACAGACTGCATTTTTCCCACTCTATTCCTTAGCAAATAAATTTATTTATGGACCTATTGCATCCCCTGAAAATATTTATATTTTAATAGTCACTTGATACCCCATGAGCAAGTCTGTGATGGAATCCAAGTCTAGACTCCTTTGCTGATCTTTAAAATTAAAAAAAAAAAAAAAGCCAATTAACCCTTTTATGTTATGGGTGTTTTGCCTATATATATGTCAGTGTACCACATGCCTAAGGAGGCCAGAGGGGATGTCAGTTCCCCTGGAACTAGAGTTGCAGACAGTTTTGAGCCGCCATGTAGGTGCTTGGAATTGGGCCCAGGTCCTCTGGAAGAGCAGCCTTTGCTCTAACCACCAAACCATCTCTCCAGGCACCTTTGCTAATGTCTCTTTCTGCTCAGGCTCCAAACAACTTGTTTCACAGACAGTTACAGAAACTGAAGCCCAGGGGGTCCTTCCACTCTGTGCTTAAGAGCTTGTTCCGTGTACTTTGACACACCCTACCTTGTACTAGATTGGTACCCTTGAGCCTGTAGTCCATGTGAGGACATAACCTACCTATCATGACCACTAAGTAAGCAGCCCTACCATCAGTACAGGACAGTGTGCACCTAACGATTATCATCATAACCATGCAAGTTATCGTCATTATATCTAAGCCTTATCTCTCTCACCATAAATCACTCATAATGGGGAACAGAACTATTAATGGGTATTCATAACTTTGCCCGTGAAGTCTTCTGAGGAATTCCTTTCTGAGGAAATGCCAGGCACACCCTGCTTCGGTGCGGCTCTGTTACTATGTAGGCTGGGTGCTCCAGAGAGAGTAAAGGCCTGGACATGGAGCCAGCAATGGAATTCCTGAGGAGAGGGCAGAGAGAACCTGGTGATGGTGAATTGTGCCAGGTGGGGAGGAGGGTGGTGCAGGCGCCAGGAGATGAGACGCAGAGGATGCTGGGAACAAAGCTCTCCGCTGCAGTGGCAGCTGCTCTCCTGGAGCAAGGTGCCCAGAATAGCGGAGAGGAAAGCAGAAGCTTTGCTTTGCACTAAGAATGTTCTTCTCCTTCGGTATTTTCTCTGGAGACTACAGTGAAGGTTTGGATAGCTTCCAATTAATTTTTTATCTGCTTAGCTGCTGTTTCTTTGAATGCAGTGCGGAGCTCAGGCTGGGTCACGAGGCAGCCATCTTTGTCTCATTTGGAGAGGAGTCAGAACTTCGAGGGCCCCAGGTGCTGAGGAGGGAAGACTGAAGGATGAACACAGAGAAGGTGCTTAATTGATCTTGGCAGCTGTTTTTATTATTGTGTTTGGTACTGTCTCTGTAGCCAGAGGCTGCAAACAAAGGTCAGCAGTGGGAGTGCGAGCAGGATTCTGGCAAGCAGTCACTTCAATGAAAGCTCCATTATTCTCTATGGAAACTGGGAAGACCGGCCATATTGTTTTTAGAGAAACCGGAGCGTCAGTGTCCTCCAAGGCCCAAGGCAGACAAGCACCAAGGCAGAGCTTCTAATAGTAAGCGAGGAATCTAGAAGGCAAAAGCTGACTTCGGCTGTAGTGTGTGACATACACGTCACGGGGCCTCAGTATCCCCCCTAGGAAATGAAGCTCGGGACCAAGGTCCTGTTAGAGATTTCTCTTCTCTCGGGTGTAAAATTAGCAAAAATGGCTGCAAGGACACTCATCGCTTGCACAGTCCTGGCCTGGAGCCGGGAGAGGTTTGCAGAAGCAGGAAGAGGGGTCTTGACTTGAGAGAGGCCACAGTGTGGCTTGAGGGGAGAGGAGACGTCTAGTGGAAGTTGGCCTGTACTGTGTGCTGTATGCCCAACCATTGATTGATGCCTCAGAGCTGCTCTCGAATGGTTTAAACCTAGGGTGTGACTCCCAGAAGCATGTTTTCCCAGTGACCCCCACCTACTATTTTAGTCTGTTTCCTAAGATAATCCTAGGTAAGAGAATATCTGAAACTGGATAATTTTGCACAAACAGGAATTTACCGAACTCATCGTGTTGAGGACTGGTAAATCTAAGAGTGTGGTGCTGGCCTTTTCAGAGGGGCTTCATGGTGTACCGCCCTGGGAAGGAAAGCAGAGGGGTGAGAAAGCAGAAGAGTGACTGAAGGCCAAACTCACTTTTTGTGTAAGCCAACTCTTTCAACAGCTAACACTCCCAAGGCATGCATCCACTCAAGGGGGCATAGCCCTAGTGACTCTGTTAGGTCCCCCCGCCTCCTCTCTCTCCAGCACCGTGGTTTAAGTTCCAACACATGAACTTTGAGAGACACATTGAAACATAGCAGCCACATTAAGTACCACAGGACACAACTCAGGTCGCAGCAGTGCGCAGCCTTCCCGAGTACTGCCAGGTGGCACACTGGATGAGTCCCAGCTGCTTCCAGCAAACATTCAAGCTGATGGAAGTTTCTAGAGCCCTTTGTCTCTCTGGTTCATCTTTGATGATACCCACCTTCCCTCGGCTGACATACTGCTGAAATTAAGTATCCGTCATCCTTGTTTGACACACACGGCAAATGTCTACTCTGCAGACTGAACTCGTAGAAGGCTGGATAGGGTATTGTGCAATTAAAGAAGACAAAAACCAAACAAACAGTATTGCCTCCACCCAGATCTCTCGGGATTGGTTTTCATCTGCAGTTTTGTATAAACTGATTCCTGAGTAGGCAGGCTGTGTGTGTGTTTGAGCCAAGAAAAACCTTCCTCCCAACCCAGAAGGCAGAAGCCATAGCCCACAAAAGTGCTGAACGGTCTGCACCTGGGGCTCATGGGAGGCACCCATGCTGGCGCTTCAGAAGGTTCCAGTTGGACTCTAACCAAGGACAGTGACTGCACAGGAGGTGCAGAGGTGCAGAGGCCCTCCTACCCCACCACACACAGGGCGTCGTCTCTGCACATGAGACGCTCCCACGGTGGGACCCAGGAAGGAGGAGTGGGGCTAAATTCCTGAGAAATATTTGCTCCAAGTTGTGGTTTCCCAACTATCTAGCCAGCAGTCCACAGCGCTGGAGCAGAAGTCCTCGTGGTCTACTGAGCTCACTCATTCCCATGTTCCAGTGGGGGCGGGAATGGTAATAAAGGTTTTTAGTGGAAGAGGAAGATAAAGTGGTAATAAAGCAAATACTCAAGAGAGCAGTCAACAAAAATTCCCAAAAATGATTTTATGAGTCATCGAAGTTTAAAAAAATAAGAATAATTAACATCCAAATCTTACAGCAGGTAAGGGTCATCGTTGCAAACTTTTAAACCATCCTAGCAAGCCTGCAGAAGAGGAGTTCATAGAAGGATGTCAGGATGTCAACAGCAGGGTGTTATTCCATTGGCCTCCCAGAGCCACTACCCTGTAGTCTGTCTTCTTCAGGGATACTGGCTTTCGGGCAGGAGTCCAGCCTGGCTGTCCCCTGATACTAACTAGGCTGGGTCCTGAGTGAAGTGGCTGGCACTGTAAATTCCAGTTTCGACCTTGGAGACTTGGGGCTCCTAAGGAGGGAGTCCTGGCATAGGAAGGGAGTTTACAAAGTTCTGCTCACTGGGAAAAGCACGAATGTCTTCTGCACTAGTAACAAAATGCCCTCTTTGAGAATGGCAGGATTCCAGACCTCGCTCTGAGTGAATCCCCAAGAGTTTTGAAGTATTGTTCGGAGGTGACAGGCCATTCTTCTTTGAAGAATAGACAATGTTCTTAGCACTCTTGTAACGGACTTTTTTCTTTTTACTGGATTTATTCAAGACAGGGTTTCTCTGGGTAGCCCTGGCTGTCCTAGAACTCACTCTGTAGATCAGGCTAGCTCAAACACAAAGGAAGCCTGCCTCTGCCTTCTAACTGTTGGGATTAACGGCACACACACAGGCACTGCCCTGCCATTTTTTGTTCACTAATGCCAGCATTTAATTGATTCGCATATTTTGCTCCTCATTCCTTATACTGATAAAATCATATTACTATGTTACTTACTTTAAGAGTCAGAATTTAGGATCCCTTTAGTGCTGTTTTGGAAACTCTCACCCTCGTCCACTGGACCAGGACTTTGCTGTGAGAATTATGGATTTTAGAAGTAGGATGTGTAGAAATAATTTCAATCTGTTTTCTTTCCCAGGCCTGGCTCCCAGAATGAGGATTCTGAGACTAAATATGTATTATTAAATGCTTAGGCCACAAGCTTTGACTCATTCCCTGACTAGCTCATCACCGATTTAACCCATTTAAACTATGTCTACCATGTGGTTAGTTACCTCTCCCTCTCCCGGCCTGCTTCTTCCTTCACGTCTCCTCAGCATCTCCTTCTCTTCTGTCTGTCTCCCATCTCGTCTCTCTCGAATCTCTATTTTCACCCTCTCACTATTTCCCAGAATCCTCTCTGTTCCAGCCAGTGCCCCACCTCCTATTTCCTGCCTCAGCTCATTGGCCGTTGGCATTTTTATTGACAGGTGATGCTTGTAAGAGATTGTCTCTACAGGGTGTTTCCAGGTTCCTGTTTAAGAGCCCGGGTATTTAAGAGTGGTGACACATGCCTATGTTAGCAGCACTTGGGAGTCTAGGTGTTCAGTTCATCCTTGGGTGCATAGCAACTTTGACGTTAGCCTGGGCTGCATGAGAACCCATCCAAAACAAAACCCGAACATGACTACTACAGATGACTCGCATGAGCAAGAGGAGAGCTTAGTTCTTGTCATCAAGGAGCTTCTGGTCCACTAAGAGAAAGTCAGTAATAGTACAAGGACAAAAAAGAAGAAAGGAGGGACGAGGGGCTGGAGTGCCCTGGAAAATCTCCCCTAAGGGTGGTTTGGGCTGTATGGTTTAGCAGGGCCCTGGTAGCTCTGCGACTCTGAGAATAGACTTTGCTTCTTCATCTGCAAGGTCGCTTTTCCTCATCCGGAGGGTCACCTTGCCCATTCTGCTCCTCTCTTGAGTTCACGTGAGACGTCACTTCTCTTTTGTGAAATGCGGCCATTCTGCCCAATGCTTGCATGGGTATCTCATAGAGGGCCAGAGAACTGAGTACCATCTTGCTCTAGAGAGAGGGTGGAAGGACCCATGCATACACAATATCTCTGTTCTTCAGCCTTGTCTGGTCTGAAGCTCTGACTCTCCCCCCAAATGCTGGATCTTATGTATGCCCCACCAGGCCCGTTACATATGCCTTTATCCTGATATCTAAGGAAGCTGACTAGTGGCACTGTCAGGTGCCTGGTCATTCCTTCCTACTGTTTTATTTTCTTTTTTAAGACTTGTTTTACTTATATGGACGTGTGTCTGTGTGAGTATGTGGGTGTTTGTAGAGGCACGGGCGTGTGGAGGCGTGCAGGTGCACGTGCAAAGGCCAGGACTGTGCTTGGGTTCCTTTGGAGCTGGAGTTAGAGACAGAGCTGAGGTTAAGGTGACACTGGAGTTCAGGCATTTGCATAACTCCAGGTTGTCACCTCAGAATGGATGGACGCTCTGGTCCTCAGAGTTGCCCAGCATGGTGCTCTTAAACACAGAGACGTCTTTTAGTATTTGGTTTTTCTCTTTAAAAAATTTTAAATTCTCTCTCTCTCTCTCTCTCTCTCTCTCTCTCTCTCTCTCTCTGTGTGTGTGTGTGTGTGTGTGTGTGTGTGTGTGTGTGTGTGACACACGTGCACATGTGTGCGAGCCTGTGCTCATGGTGGCCAGAAGAGGGCAAAGCTGTTACAGGTGGCTGTGAACCACCTCCTGAGGATGCTGGGAACTGAACTCAGGTCTTCTGGAAGAACAAGAGGTGTTCTTAACTGCTGAACCCCATATCTGATTTCCTTACTGACACATAGGATTTGTGCACAGCTGTGAGTAACACTGTGGTGTATTATAATTTTACATCTGTGTGTGCCCATGTGCCAGTGCACAGTCCTTAGGTGTGGCAGTGAGAGAAGACATCTTGTGGGTGTTGGTTCTTTCTTCCCACTGCCCTGGTTGGTGGAAATGAAACTGAGTTTGTGAGGTTTGGTAGCTGGCATCTTTACCCACTAAGCCATCCACAGGCCCACAGACAGCAGGATTTGTAGATTCACTGGGCGCTTGTAAACTCAGGGAGATGGGCAGCTTTACCTCAGCTTACTAGCTCCTCGGAGTATATATAAAGCATAAAGGTACCACAGAACCTCCACCTGTAACTTTGCACCCTTGAAGGACCTCCCCCACCCACCTCTGAGATCCACCTTTCACTCTGTTAAGAAGTCTGGAGCACACGTGTTCTCCCGACACACAGGAAGTGTTTATCCCAAGGGGTTGTGGGTAAATTCATATTACGTGCTTTCTGGAGCCTGTGGTGGAGGTCAGGGACACAGACCCAGAGGCGGCCACTGTGGCCAAGGACGGACAGGAAAGACACAGTAGAAAGATGATTACTGTACAGGGGAGAGATGTGTGAGGCTCAGGACAGCAGGACCTGCAGGCCAACAAGGGGGTACAGCCTTTGACACCTGTGTAGCTCAGGGATGAACACGGAGGACTTTGTTCTGAAAGGAATAGACAGTGTCTGTCTTAGTCACACAGAGCAACTCCAGGCTGGACTCCAGGTCTTGTCAGCTGTGTCTGTTTGGTTACCTCCCTTCTCAGGCAGCTGCCTCTGCCTGGCTCTTGCAGGGATTAGAAACCCTGCTGTGAGCTGGAACCACAGAACCGGCAGGAATTTGCTTGTATTGTAGGTACTTCCCCTTTTCCTTTTTTTTCCTGCCAGTTGGGGTGCCTCTTGGGGTTCCAGAGAACCAGACTGGTGGGGCAGCAGAAATTGGGAACTGCTAGTCCGACTCCAGGGATTCACTGGTCATTTTCCTACCATCACCCCACCCCAATCAAACCACTTTCATTCACTTAACGTTCGGAGTCGTCTGAAGACGCCGGAACCTAGCGGGTTTCCAGGCTGCGCAGCCGGCACAGTCAGTTTCACTGATGAGCTACAGGGGGACGTGGGAAATCCTGCTCCTGAGTTTCCGGATTTGGAGACATCAAGGAAAAGAAGGTTGCATGTTTGGGGGATGTCTTTAGACGGCTCCCTCAGAGACAATGGCGGTTCCCCCAGAACAAAGGTTGCAGCTGATGGATCTGAGAATTTGCCCTTTTCCTGTCTGACCCAGTGTTAACTTATTAAACAGTAAATTTGTTTCTGACCCAGCTTGCCTATTCCGGAGAGCGAAACGGAAGTGAGTATTTGCTTTTCCAACAAGGTCATGGGTCACCTGACCGAGCCCTTTAACAAACAACTGCGAAGCAGAACTAGGCGCTGCCAAGTCTCTTGAGGCTGGCTTCGTAGGAGGGAGCCGAGTCCTTCCTGCCTGGGCTGTGCAGAGTGGACGGCACTCGAGGGGGCGAAATGTGCATAGCTTGCTTCCCGACTGGCCTCCCTTTTCCGACAAGCCCTGGATGCAGCCGAGGCAGAGTGGGCAAGATAAAAGAAACACTTGAATAAAATTGTGGAAATGGGATTATTGTGATCGTGTTAATATGCCGGTTACTAGTCCCGACCCCGCCTCCTCCTGGTGGGCAGGAAGTGATCCTGGCTGAGAACTCAGCAGATAGCATCTTTTAGGAGTGCAATCTCACTTCTTTGGTGAAGACCCCATCATCATCCCTCCCATGGGTGAGCTGAGCCGTGACAGCTTCTTAGCACAGGAAACAGTTCCACTTAAAAAACTAGGGTCCTGGGATGAGGAATGAAAGCTGCTGTCTCAACGCGTCATCGGGGCAGGGTCCTCCTAGGTATGGGGTGAGGGGCGGCATCGTTCACTTCTCTTTGGGAAAGAGTGCTCTGTCAGTGCCAGGTGATCATGAGGGGACCAGTGGGGATGCTATTTGGTGCACTACCATGCTAAATACTTGACTTTGTAAGGTTGAATTGTCCAAGAGTTCTGTGGCAGCGGGGCTGTGCTTCGAGCCAAGCTCTCTTTTCAAGGAAATCCAAGGTGCTATTTATTTTGGCATGCAGCCTGTTCTGTGATGAAAAGTGGAGTTTTTATTATTACAGAATAAAGAAGGGGTTTTAAGAGAACAAAAATGCAGATGCGGGTCTCAGTTTCAGGACTAAGGAAGGGAAGCTTTCTTTGTTTTGACTTGAGGTTAAATGGGGTTTGAAAATGGCATCATAAAAGGAGTCAATGTGGATGGGGGAGGGCAGGGGTAAAAATGTGCAGGAGTTGGGCTGGCTCGAGGAGACCATTTCTAACAAGGTCTAGCTGTACAGGGGCCCTCTTTGCTGACACCAACTGCCTTGGTGGACTGCATAGGCAGCCTCAGGCCGCTCCTCCGCTCCTAAGTTTTGAAGGACACTTTGTTATAAAATATAATGTGTAGGGGGGGTGCCTAGATGGCTCATGCCAAGGTGCCCCCCCCCTGGAGAAATCAAACCATACAGCAGACCTGATATAGAGGAAGTTTATTTGGGGGAGAGGAGATAGAGACAGACAGATGGGAGCAGAGCTATGAGAGCAGGGAAAGAGGGGACAGAGAAGGACAGAAATGGGGAGAGAGGGACTGGCCAAAAACACGTGGGAACAGGAAGAGGGGACCAACTGGTGTGGCAAGTAGTCCTTTTATATGCAGCCCGCACCTGGCAACGGGTAAAGGTGGCAGGTGATGACTTAAGCCACTGCCAGGTCCCTGGGAGGAACCTGATGGAATTGCCTGTAAGCTAACACACTTGCCATCCTGCCCCTAGTTAACTGGGGAACTTGAGGCTGGCCACATAGCCTCTGGCTGCCTTAGTGTCTTCATCTATAATTTAAAGCCAGCTCCCACGCTTGCTTATGTGGGGGAGGGTGGTCAGGTGACACCCAGTGCTTGGCACCTGTTCATTTCTCTCCACAGGTTCTGTTTGAAGATGGATACGCTTGCTCCCTCCTTTAGTTATTTAAAAATCATGCAGCAGATCATGAGCTTTAAATGTGGAGAGCTGGGGGGCATACAGGGATGCATCTTGTAAGAATCCTGACCTTCAAAAGCCCTGCTGATAGGGAGAGGAGCTAGAAAGATATGCTATGAACTCTCAAAGGGTTGTGAATGGAATGAACTACTGAGAAAGGCTGGGCTGTCACTGGGGGGTCCTTGAGACCCGGACAAAGCACAGAGGACAGCAGGAGATATCAAAGAGCTTCATGCTGGGGATACAGCCCAGCAGGGTGTTGACAAGGGCTACGTGTTCTAGTTAGCTGTAGGATCCCACGTTAAAGGGGAACTTAGGACCCACAAGACCATCCTCATGCTCGTCCTTGTGTTCCCAGCAGAGCAGCACGTGCTGCTGTGGTATTTATTCTTCCACTCACCTAACCATCAAACATCTGCCCAACTCCGAGGAATCTCCCAAACTCCAAGATGTCTACTGTAAGAATCATAGTGAAAAGCGGGCCCAGCTGTGGTGGGGAAGGAAGGGGTGAATTCCTTCATTTCCTCTCTGTGTTTAGAGTCCTTCAGAGTGAAGAGTTGTGAAGCCCTTCCTAAGAGAGCTGGGTTTCGACTCCACTTAATATCTGTAGCCTTGAAGTGATTAGTTTTAGTAGAATGCAAGTGTGGGGTGGGGGTGAGGGACTTAGAGGCCTCCATAGAGTTTTTCATTCTTAAATCCAGCCTGATGTGTATGGAATGATCCCTAGAAGTCATCTGATCCCACATTTGATGGACCAAATTCAGAATCCTAGCCAAAGGCAATAACTCTAACGTCCCACGTGCTGCTTAGAATTTGCAGCCACAGGTCTGGTTACGTGTGGTGCTCTCCAGCCTTAGAGTGGTGGACTCATGAGGCCCAAGATGTCCTTCCTTCTCCCGGCCTACAGGCTGTTCAGGAATTGAATAGAGAAGGAAGAAGTATTAGCCAGAAACATTCTCCTCCTAAGGAGAGCAAGGGACAGTCACAACTGTGAACTGGGCTGGCCGGACGAAGGACAGGTGTTTATAGCCACTACCTCTAACACAGACTCGGAGCAGGCTAGGCCGGAGCCCCTGTTACAGTGCAACCCTTGTGATGTGCCTTAACTCAGCCTCAGTTTCCTCTCCTGAACAATGAGCATAGCAATCCTATCCGGGTTAAGGTACAAACTGTATGAGACAATTCAAGTATGTCACATGCTTCCAACCCTACTCTCGGCTTGGTAACGTCACAGGGTGTGGGGAGCAAGAAGAATAAAGAAAGGCTAAGATGATGGGGACCAAAAGTTACTTCCCAAGCTTGACTTGACACACTTGTCCAACCCTCTCTGCTTTCCATCTCACCCCCAAAGGGTCATGGGAGAAACAGGGGAGCCCTCTGCCTAGGAGTCTCTTCCTCTCCTCAGGGCCAGCCCTCCAGCATCCAGGTTGGAACTCTCCATTCCTTTCCACTGGGCTCCTTCCAGGCCACCCCTAGACCCACCACCTCTGTGGTCTTCGTTATCCCTGACTTGTCTGCTCCAGCTCTATTCTCTACCAGAATCAAGCACTTGCTGGTCCAGTAGCCCATTAACTCCAAACTAAGTGTGATAGTCACAACTCTTGCGTCTCTGCTTCCACAAAGCATTATGTGCCCTTTGAGGCTCAGCCAAATGTCAGACAGGCCCTTGGCTGGGGTGTGGAGGCTGTGTAAAGGATCCCGGATGGACAGTAAGACACACGCTGGGGAGACACAGCGCTCCCAGGGTTTATGTCACATACAGTATCGGGCAGTCCTGACTTTCCCTCTTACGGGGCAGGCAATAATGTCATCAGTTCTCCCATGCCCACCCTTGATGTGTGTGTTCCGGGAGGGTCACTCCTCATTCCAGGACTGTCATTATTAGCCCACTGTTCTGGCTATTGAACATATTAAAATTCCTATAACAGCTCGGCTTCCACTGCTAAGAATAACTCATGATTCTGTTGTAAATTGATAATCACAAAAAGCCAATTTCTGGGTGGGTTATTGTAATGGGATAGGAAGTAGAGAGGGTCCTGGGAATGGATTAAAACTTTGAGGACTGATGATCAAACCTTAAGGTTGACTAATTCAGAGTGAGGAGGCATTTCTATTGGGAAGTTCCTGATGTCCTCTGGCCAAATGGGTTGTACGTTCCCTTGTCACCATGGTTATAAACCACCCCTCTGTATCAGCCCCTTATCGCCATGGTTATAACCCTACTTCCATATCAGCTCCTCATCTGTCCTGACATTGTCTCATTTTGTCCCAAAATCGATTGGAATGCCTCAAATCATCTCAAAAGAGAATGGATGGACTCCATGCTCTTACCAGGTCCCTCCCTATGTTCCTTCCAGCTCCATCAATAGTCTGCTGAGACGCCTCGGATAAAACAATTCACCTAGCCTCAGTTGCCTGACTTGCCAAACGAGGGCTTGGGCTAAGTGCCTCCTTTAGTGTCAGCTACCGCTAGTGTTCCATGAAGACACACCCAGAATGTGTCTAGCTTTTCACCTCCCGCCTTGGAACGCTAGTTTGTGAACATCTCTAGGAGAAAGGCCCAGCTGAGTGTTACTTTTTTCATACTGTCTCCTTAGCTTCTACATATTCTAGCTTTGGCGGGACTGACCACTTCTTTTTCTTTCCTTTCAGAACTCTCAACGAATCACGCAGACTCCGTGGATGTGGAGTACCTGAGAGACGATGGAGAAGATAGACGGTAGGCAGTTTCTGTCCCCTGACTTAAAGGGTTAGCTGGTGTGGAAAGGGTTAACCACCACCGGTTGCTGGAATGACTCTGGAAAAGTGTGCAGGAGAAATTCACCCAACATGGAGTGCTGCCCTCCCTCCCCAGCTCCTACTTCAGCTGTGAGCCACAGTGGGTGTAGAGCATGAAAATGGAGTCTTGTGACGTACAAAGCATCAAACGCATGTGAATTAAACTTTTTTCTTCTCCTCTCATCCAAGTACCCAGAATGAAATAGGATGCCTGACATCATCACTTACCCCCACCTTTTTTGAACAGATGAGGAAATAAAGCTCCTGTGACTTCAACAACACTTATTGTTTTTTGTGGAAGCTGTTGGAGACAGTATTCTGGTGTAGGCCAGCGTGACTGACCTCCCCTGGGCCCATTTGTGAGGTCTCCTAATGGCTGGGCCAGGGCTGGATGGTTTGAAATGGCCTTGTGTGTGTGTCTGATAGTTAACTTCTGGGCCATCGGTAATGACTTAACCACATGTCATTCATCATTCGGGAGGGTGGCTGGGGCATGGTGCCATGGGGAGGCAGAAGAGTAAGTAAAGCACAGGAAAAACAGCCCCCCAAAAACCTGCCCTAATCTCAATGGACAGTTAGTGTTCACACTTCTGTCTATGTTATAATTGTTGGCTCCTAACCCTTAGGCAAAACCAGTCACAAGGACAATTATGAGAAGAAGTGGTGGTATAATATTGGGCATTTCCCCAAACTATCTGTCATACCTCAGGTATAAATGGGAATGAGTACTATCTCCCAGGGCTGGTGCAGAAGGAAGCAAGATGGCGGACACAAATCACTGAGTAATAACTATCTAGCATAGGGAATAGCAACGCCTGGGAAACGTGCTGCAGGCCACAGTCTAGACCTCAAGCTCTTGACTCCAGTGGATGTCTTCTTTCAGATTGCCTAGTTTCAGGTAATGGGAGAGTCCACAATCTTGCAGTCCCACAGCCCTGAAGAGTGGCCCACACTAGTGCAGGACTTAGGACTACCAGCCACAGTATGCCCAGGCTTCCTGCTTTTTTCTAATGCATTGCCCTGTATTTCAGGAGTTTGCCACTCCCCACTGAGAGCCACTCTTCTGGTGCATCCCTGCTCTTCCTCCTCAGTGTAACTCCCTTTCAGCACCAACGACTCCTCTACCCAGAAGCTCAAGAAACGTGCCCCTCCCTTTGTGTCTTCACTTCTTTTGTTTTAGACAGGGTCTCCTTGTGTATCCAAGGCTGTCCTGAACCTTGCTGTGTAGACCAGACTGACAGAGACCTGCCTGCCTCCTACCGCTACCTCCTTGGAGTACTGGGATTCAAGGCATGAGCTACCGTGCCTGCACCACCTTGGCTTTTGAAAGAAGTTAAAATCCCGTCTTTGCAGCTTCTCATTTGGCCGCGTCTTCATAATTCTGTTTTTCCCATTTCCTTCTGAAACTGATGGCAGATATTTGAGCTTCGACTTCTTTCTTTAATCATCTCTGATTGACTCAGTCACCTGCTGCACTTCACTTAGTCTTTGAAGTAATGACCGCCACTCCCTCCTTTGTTCCTTTCCTATCCTCCCCACACAGCGTGTGTGTGTGTGTGTGTGTGTGTGTGTGTGTGTGTGTGTGTGTGTGTGTGTGTGTGTGTGTTCTCTCTGTCCGGTGGCTATGTTTGCTGGTCTTTTCCAAGTGCCTACCAACCAGCTTTGTTTTTGAAGTGAGACAGTTTCCAGTACCTCTGAATCCCCTATAGCTTGCTTTTCTTCTTCCCCCTCCTGATCCATTGTCTGGTTATTTGGGGGACGTTCCTCCTCCCACCAAACTCTGATCCTCACAGAGTTAGATAGCCCAGAGGAAGAATCGACAGCCAATCCTCCTCAGTCCCATCAGAATCTCCCCATGTCTACCTAACCCACATAGTCAAACAGCCAGGCATCATACTCTACGGAGGGAGACCCTGAATCATAAAGTCAAAATATGAGATTCTTTCCCCAGAGCCACACAAGTGGGCTGGTTTATCACATTTAGTTTTCATCTTGAACAGAGATAATTCTCAGTACTTTTTGCCTTGAGGCCATGCCTAAACTCCTGCAAACCTGTCACCAGATATAACTAACATAACATGAGGTTCAGTCTCACACATAAGGGCTTGAGCTCCACCATTGCTCTTGCCCTGGGAGAAAAGGCAGAATGCAGAGAGTGTCATGCAGGGCCCTGTGAGGATAACCAAGTTGATATGTGGGTATGTGTGGGAAGATGCCTCTTAAACAACTCATCTCTTAAGAAAAGATATATTTGGGCCGGAGAGAAGGCTCAGAGGTTGGGAGCACTGGCTGCTCTTCCAGAGGACCTGGGTTCAATTCCCAGCACCCACATAGCAGCTCACGGCTGTCTGTAACTCGGACTCTCACACAGACATACATGCATGTTGGGGGTTGGCAAAACACTAATGCATATGAAATAAAAATAAATTATATATATTTCATTTATGTGCATATATCCAGGTAGGCATATCCTCTGTAGGTGACTTTGGAAGCTAGCTGGAGTTACAGTCAGTAGTGAGCTCTCTGGCATCGGTGCTGAGAATGGAACTCAGGTCCTCTGGAAGGGCAATAAATACTCTTAACTGCTGAGCCCATTTCTCTGGACTCATAAACCTCTTACCTTCGACATATCAGTTCCAGACTCCTTTAGTTCCTCTTGGTTCTTGGCCAATATTTTGCCTTTCAACAGTCTGTTTCATACATGATGTTATGTAGTCATGCACTAGATCTGCTCCCAGAGGCTGCTGGGAAACTCGGAGTATTTCCACTGAATAGAGGCAGTAGACCACTACAGTAAATAATGCAGTCCCTCCTTTAGAAGTCTCAGCTTTGGGTCATGGGTCTCCTCACTGAACTTTGGACAGATATCTCCTCTCAGACTTGGTTTGTCCTCTAGTTCAGGGTTGTTCTGAGTGGATTGGCAGGCTTCAGAGTACAACTTGGGAAGCCAACAGAAGCAAGAATGAGAATGTTCTCATAACTTTCATTGCAATGTGTCTCCTTGGGAAGTGGGAAAGTTGGGGGGAAACGTGTAGGTGGATGGGAAAGTATGTGGTTAAATGGAGGTATTTGGGTGCCAGGGGTACACTGTCTCCTTGTCTGGCTGAAGTCTAAAGTCCAACAGGGACCATGATGTGACCCAGAAGTTCACCCGGCTCTCTGCTGTGGTTGTGACCATCACCCAAAGGACCATAGATCTACTTCACAATAGTGATGCAGAGACGTCCTGTGTCAGGTTGGCTCCATTCCATCCTCTAGAGATGCCTAAGCAGGGAGCCCCTGGACAGTCATGTAGCACTGCTGGAAGGAGGAGCCATCGGACACACAGCCCCAAGCTCTCTCCCTCGGCCACCCCATCATTATTGCCCTCTTAAAGCCCGCCTCTTCCTCTCCAAATCACTTCCTGTTTCTCTCACCTCGATCATATCAACAATCCCTCTACTGGCCTCTGGCTTCTGATGTATCTTTCTTTTAATCTATGGCAAGAACGTTCATTTTGAGCTGTGCGGGATGACGCACAACTATAATCTCAGGGCTCCAGGGAGCAACTACAAAAAAATAACAATAAGTACCTCTCTTCTTGAAATTTGCCCAACAGACTCACTTTTTATTTAAAGCCAGAGAGTGAATCTCATTACCTAGACAGTAAGTCTCATAGCAGGCATGCACACAGGCTGCCCCATGATCCAGCTTTTCTTCACCTTCTCCATTTTGTCTTTCTCTCCTTGCTTTTCCACCCCACACTTTCAGCTGTGGCTATATTAAGTTTTATCCACCCCCGGTGTGCTGTGGGAGCACACATGCCTTTGCCATTTCCCTGACCTCTACCTAGAGAATGCCTGTCCTGGCTATCTGTTTCAGGAGCCCAGACCACCCTGAAACTTAATGGCTTCCCACAGTATAATTGATTACTGATCCACATTTAGCGGAGAGCTCCTCCCTTGAGTCCTTCCTGTAGTCAGATGTCCCTTGGTGACTTTTATACTTAGGACAGACTTTTTCTACCCTCCTTACACCCCTGCTCCTTCTCCAGGTAACTTCTCTGGAAAGCTACTTAAGCTTCCTCACGTCATGACAGCCTCAGAGATTTATCTCATGGTAGAAACTACTGGTCTCCTACCTTTTGAGTTCTCTTAGCATCATTGTTACCGTATTCTTTTGGTCAAAGCATCAAGAGCCAGCAGAGATTCGAAGGTGTAAATAAATGGTTTCCTCCTTCTTTGTGGATTAGCTTGCTTGTCTAATGGGGCTGGGAGTCAGTGGACTCATCTGGGAGATAAACTGCTACGAAGTCTTTTTTGCCCTCTTATTCTGGCAATTTCTATTCGTTCATATAGCATCTCATTTTATGTTACTCTCGTGAAGTCTCCCCCCACTAGCAAGGTAAAGTTTTCCTCTATGTCCAAGAAAATATGTCCAGAGACAGGAAAGAGTCAGTCAGTGAAGGAGACCACTGTAGACTGTGCCCGGGACACTGCACTGTTTGCTGCTGCCTTATTTGACTGTAAATCCTTTCCGGGAAGTGGCTATTCCTGACTCACCCTTGTGTTTCCAGAATATATAGCTCAGTGACTGACACATAGGCACTCAGTAAATAGTAGGCGAGGTAAATTGACTGAATTGCTGGAGTTTTATAATTTCGCACTGAAACCCAGCAATCAATCCCAGCGAATGCCGGGCAGGCCCCCTTCATTCCAGGCGATGAGTCACATATGTCTTGGGACCTCTCAGTTCTTTATATTTTGGTCTTCCACAAGAATAGCAACTATAACACTGAGAATGTCTATCATGAGCCAGGCATGGGACTGAGTATATCATATTCATTATTAATTCATTAGGCCTCACGATAATCGTACATCACCTATTATTATTTTCCACGTTATAAATGATGCCGCACAGAGAAGCCGGTAAGTTCCCCAAGGTCAGAGAGGCCCCATGTTCTTTTTGTTTCCCTGTTTGATCTTGTTTTTTTCTTTTGAGACAAAGTATCACTATAGAGCTCAGGCTAGCCTGGAACTTGAACTCCTGCTTCAGCCTTTGAGTCCTGAGCCTACTGGTGAGCCCTACCATAGCCAGTCAGTCTCTGTACTCTTGACTTCCGAGCTCAGATTTCTCAAAGCATGTTCTCACAGAGGTAACAAGGGTGTCTGTCATAAGGACAGCATCGGAGGATCAAGACTATTTAGCCTGGGGGGAGTGGCAGTGGGGGGAGAATCTGTGTGCAAATCCCAGTGACTTCAGTAGTCATTAGACTGACAGGTTCCTCATGTCTTCTGTGGGAGTCAGAAGGGAGACCAATGGTGGTTTAAGGGACCACATTCTCCCTTCCATGCCTCCCTCCCACTGAGGTTCAGGCTTCCCTAGGAGGCCATGGGCCCCACATTTAGGAGGATGTATGTCAGTTCCTTTTGACATTTATGGGCTCTCCTCCCTTGACAATTGTTTCACAGTCCATGAAAAGTGTGGTATTTCCTCACTAGCACAGGTTTTGAAAGCAGAACTCACATTGCTACCCCATATGCAGTTTATCCGGAAGGAACTTTGGGTACCTATGGTCAACTGCTCCATTTCTCTTTGGTGTTTAGGTAACCAGAGGCTTAGGCACCCCAGGTGCTTAAATAATGCAGGAATCATAAATTATCCATAGCTTAGCCTTTTGCGAGATTTACTGGAACCAATTTAGGCATACCAGTTTCTTTTTGAATGCTGAGAAAATTGTCTCGCCCTTCGGAATCCTCCATGTCTGTACCCGACAGTTGGGAGTTACGTCCCTCCCTGACAAATGGCTGGACTTCAGTTCAGCAGTTACATGATGCAACCCAAAAAACAGTGTGAGGCAATTTTGTTTTCCTGGTCCGCAGGCAGGTTCGTGATAACAACAACTGAGGCTTATTGAAAATAAGAAAGTGCAGACATTGGCTACACACATGTTGATTTGTTAAGACGCTATCCCAGCACAGGCACCAAGTTCATAGACTGAGCGGCACCCTTCAGAGGCTGGAGCATTGGAGAGAAGTCTCATACAATAGATAACGTGAGGTCAAAGTCACAGAGAGCCTCGATGTAACTTTGTGCTTTTTTCTGTATGTCTGTTATCTCTTAGCCAAGGACCAGTCCCCTCAGGGGGATGAAGAGAAAGAGCCTCCAAAGAGCTACCCCTACTCTGTGGAGACCCCATATGGCTTTCATTTGGACTTGGACTTTCTCAAATACGTGGATGACATTGAGAAGGGACACACCATCAAAAGGATTCCTATCCACAGGAGAGCCAAGCAGGCTAAGTTTAGTACCCTGCCCCGAAACTTCAGCCTTCCCAACAGTGGGGACCGCTCCCATGCTGCTCCTCCCCAGCAGAACTGGTCTCCTGTGGTACCCAGAAAGATATCCCTGGGGACCCAGGAGCAATCCCAGTCAGTCCCACTGAGTGATCTCCCCCAGGCCACAGTGCATGGCAATGAGCTGAGTTACCACAGAAAGGCCCTCTTGGCAAAGGACACCAGGCAGGTGGAGGCTGGTTCTCTGGAGGATGCTGGGAGTGGACGGCCCCAGCTGTTGAGAGCATCCAGCATGCCCGCTACACTGCCGCAAAACCAGGCCCCCGAAGAGCCCAGCCTGACCTCAGGCCCTTCCACACTTCTTGCCCTCCCTCCTCTCCAGGATGAAGGCAGTGTCCAGGATGGTACCTTTGACCCTGCAGAAGGGCTCGTGGGTTTCCAAGCAGCAGCCCAGTCAACAGACACAGCGGTGGGAGAACTGGAGCCAGCAATCCCAGAGCCGGTCTGGGAGGGGGCTGAACCAGAAGAAGGTGACATCAAGGCTGCAAGTCACCTCTCTCAGCCGGCTCCTTCCTCCTCAGTTCAGAATGTCTCAGTGGATCTAGAGGAGGTAGACATTCAGCACCATACTAGAACAGCAGACCTGGCGTTATCACCTGGCTCCTCCACTCCCAGCCCTCCCCCTCTGCCGTCCCCCATCCCTGAGAACGAGCTCTCCCTGGAGGAAATTGAGCTCAATATCAGTGAGATCCCGCCCCCTCCACCCATAGAAGTGGATGTGAGGAGCGTCGGTGTCCGGGTAACAGAGGAGAGCCTGGGCCTGGTGGAGACTGATACCAGCAGCATCTCCAGTCTGAAAAATCAGGTCCTGGACCTAGAGGACAAATTGTCAGGGAGAACTGAAGAGCTCGCCCAGGTCAGAGCTGCCCTTGAGCAGCAGGAAGAAGAGACCAAGGCTAGGGAGCAGAGGATTCAAGAATTGGAGTGTACTGTAGCCCATTTAGAAGAAAAGCTTAGTCAAGAGAAGGCCAGTGACGCTCTGGACAGGACTGACGCCATGGTGAACACTGACCCCCTCCGTGAACTCATCCCTAGAGAGTCACAGGACAAGAACATCGGGGTCAATCTGCTGAGCACTCCAGATCCTGAATGCTGGGCATCGAGAGCAGAAAAGAATGGCTTCCCATGGGTCCAAAATAATCACAAGCAAAGCTATCAGAGCCCCGAAGAACCCGCACTGCCACCCCAACTGTCACTGCCAAGGGGGCCTGAGCAGATCCTCGCCTCATCCTTATGTAGCTGCCTCTCCATGGAACTCCGGATTGAAGAGGAGGTTTCTGAACAGGAGAGAGACCCAGAGGGGGGAGCTGGGGGCTTGAGCAGGGCAGCAGGAGGCTCTCCCTGGAGCAGAAGAGAATCCGCTCCAGTGATCAGGGAGGAGGCCAGCTCACAACTCCCAGGGGCAGAGCGTCCAGGAAGGCCAGCAAGTTCCCCACAAGACGCCACAATCGGGCAGTATGTCAAGAAGATCCAAGAGCTACTGCATGAGCAGTGGAACTGCCTGGAGCACGGGTACCCGGAGCTGGCCAGCGCCATCAAGCAGCCTGCCTCCAAGCTCAGCAGCATCCAGAACCAGCTGCTCAGTTCCCTTAACCTGCTGCTCTCTGCCTACTCAGCTCAGGCGCCAGAGCCCAAGGAATCCCCTGTTCCGCCCCCCTCCACCCCTCCCCCACCTCCAGGTAACTATTCATGCCTACTTTCCTTCAGGGGATGAGGGCTTTTAATTCCACGGGTATGTTTTTGAAAAGGATTTTAACACCCTCATGGACTCAGGAGAATAAAAACTGATTGTGGAGGCCTTGCTGCTGGATTGTATCTGGCTGCAGAGTCACCACATACAGCTACCACAGGCAACAGAGTGGTATGGAGGAGAAACCATTTGCCAAGCCTTAAGCCTGCAGCCCGGAGCCTTCCCTGAGGCCACCTTGTCTGTGGCTCATTGTGTGCAGGCCATTGTCTTGGGCAGACAAGGATCCTGCAGGTACACTCTTCCCGGGTGTCCCTTCTTTGCCAGTTCCCACTTTCCTTGCTGGCTTCTCACTTCAGAGGTTTTCTCTAACTTGAATTTGGAAGAACATTATAATGAGATCTTGTTGTGGTAAAAATTAAAAAGGAACGTTTTCTGTCAGTTCCCGCAAGCCTCCCTCTCCCAGCTGTCTCCCTTTTAGTCACCCTATCCGTGCGGTCCCCTAGGCGGTAGTTACCAAGCCTGGCACACACACACACACACACACACACACACACACACACACACACACACACATTTTGTTCTTCGGGCCCTTGCTTGTTTTTACTTCACGTGAGCAACAGAAGCAGATCCGCACGCTCCAACTGCCTCGCAGCCCATTTCTTTCACACAGTCCTCTTTAGCCCAGTAAATCAAAGTTCCAGAAACTCGTAATTTAGCAATTGGACTTACGTATTAAATTCTCGATCCACAATACATCCACAGAATAAATTCACTGCCAATTAATAAAGATAGAAACCGCCCACCTAGACAAGACAAAAATTGACCCAGACCACCTGGATCGGAACCATCTTCCTCCGTCATGTCCATCTTGATTCCTCTTTCCTCCTTCCTTCCTTGACTTTTCCCTGCCTACCCTTCTTTCTCATTCAATGATAGGCTGGACCCGCCTTGCCGCATAATGACATCATCCTACAAGATCTGAAATAGTTCATTTACTATTTGTCTGAGAGAAGATAAGGAAGAGGGAGGGAGGGCAAGGAAGAGGAGGGGGTGCTCACATACGGAAGTCACCCGTGAGCTGAGCAGAGATGACTAAGTCGTCACGCACACTCTGCTGTTGAGTGAAGCCGAATTGTCTAGTGCCTTACAGAAAGTAAGTTGGCTCCCTGCCACAGGCCACAATCAGCTGCTAAACTTTTCTGCTGCTTCTAGACTTACCAGTGGGGAACTGTCTTCCGTGCCATCACATAGCACAAGGTTTGTGACCTGGGTCACGTATCAGTCATGAGTCCAGTGTCATCACAAGTGACAATGTGCACGCTATCCAAAGCACTCTTGCGATGTCCTTGAGTAGAGACGGGTATAGAATCTCATCCACAGACCTGAGCTCTGCCACACCATTCTGTGTGCAAGTCTGAGCTCCAGACCCCCAGCCCCGGGATAAAGGCAATGCCAACACCGCACACACGGTTCTGAGACGCGTTCCAATACTACTCTGCTGTTGTGGCATAATTAAAAAAGCACATGACCGGTTCCCGGGAGTTCCCAGTCCTCACGGATCCGCATGCTCTTGCTATTTTCCATGCCACTCTAGCCCCAAGCATGGCTTCCTGTCACGGACTCTGCTCACACTCCCAACAACCTAGTGAAGTCATGACTCAACAAACTCAACAACCAGGTTTATATGTTAGTTACTCAATGTACAATACATCCACACCGTTAACTTACTACCAGTTGATAAGGATATAAACCACCCACCTAGATAAGATACAGTTTGCTCATCTAGACACAGAAAATCCTGCACATCCATCCCTTAAGACAGTCATAACAACCTGTATCTATGTAGAGATGCATGGCGAGAATCATCTATGTCTGCCTCCATGCTGCTTCTCCCGGCTGCTCTCCCCCTTGCTCTGGTCTCCTCTCCTCTCTAAAACTTTCTCCCACCCATCCTTCCTTCTCATCCAATGATGGGCCTCGTTCTATCCTGTACCTGCCTTCACCTACATAATGACATCAACCTACACTCTGTCATCCACACAGAGAGAAGGACATTACTCCCAGGTACACAGCTCTGCAAACACTGAGCCTGAGGCCCTCCGGCTAACAGCCCCAAAACATCTGAACTGCATTATCTGCCCCACCCCCTGCCCTTTCTCCCTTTTCATATACCCATATCCTCTCAAAGCAATAATCTAGTTTATATTCCCTAAGGCCATTCTAACCTGTGATATTGTGTCTGTTTAGAGATCTCTCCGTCGACCAGCCTTAAATCCATAATGAAAAAGAAAGACTATGGCTTCCGTGCAGGAGGTAATGGGACCAAAAAGAACCTTCAGTTTGTTGGGGTTAACGGTGGGTAAGCATCACTCGTGAAGCTCAGAATGCCTTCCCTGCTCCCTAACCCGCTATTGTCCTTAGGACCCCTTCCCCGGGGGACACATCTGTGTCTCATTCTCCTGCAGGGACTCAAACTCCATGGCCTGTTAACACTCCATATTGGGTTTGCACATGTCTGACTCCTTGCCAGTTGTGCTGATCTATTGGAACCTCTACTTATAGTGTGGCTTCTCCAGAGTCCACCTCAAGGTGGCCTGTGGGAGTTCAGGGTCTCTAGGTCCTGTGAGGAAGGTCTCTGACTTGAACATGACACTGAAACTAGCACAAGCATGGCTGGTTTGTTGAACTTTATTTTTTATTTTTTATTTATTTATTATTTATTATTTATTTATTTATTTATTTATTATTTCTGGTGCTGAGACTTGAACCCAGACACACACTAGGAGGCACTCTGTCTACCACAAGCCCAATCCACCTTTATTTTTTCTCTTCCTCTAATGTACTACACATCAAACAAAAAACAACTAGTCCATTCATACAGAACATGAGCCAAGCCTTCTCTAGGCTGGGAGAGTGAGAGTCAGACACAGCCATAGGCCATCTAACACCATCTGAGAAAGCGATCCTTGAGGGATTTCATCACTGGGTGAGCATCAGAGGGCTACACAAGCTAGGCCATCAGTGACGTCACTAAGCAGTACAATCTGGTGTGTATGCAGTCTGTGGTTGAACAGTATGTTCTTAAATTGTACCTGACTGCATCCTAAATTGGTCATTCCACAAATGTTCAGTAGAAGACAGCTATATGCTAGGTGACAGGGTTTAAAAAAACGAATCAAGTGAATCCCGGTTGCTACCTTTAGCTCAGAGGGAAGTGAAGAGCAAAAGGAGCTGAGTGAGAAGGCTCTGCAGGTGAGAGCGCTTGCCACCAAGTCAGGACCTGAGTTAATCCCCAGGATTAGGTGGAAGGCGAGAACTGACTCCCTCAGATTTGTCCTCTGACCTCTCTCTCTACACACACCGTGATATGAGTGTGTGTGTGTGTGTGTGTGTGTGTGTGTGTGTATGTGTGTGTGTGTACTCAAATAAATAAATAATATATGTAATACAATTTTAAGAAATAAGAAAGAGGGGGTTAGAGAGATGGCTCAGCAGTTAAGAGCACTGGCTACTCTTCCAGAGGACCCAAGTTTAATTACCAGCAACCACATGGCAGCTCACAACTGTCTGCAACTCGACTTCCAGGGAATCTGACACCCTCAAACATCAGTGTACATAAAATAAAAATAAATAAATTATTTAAAAAAAACATAAGAAAGAAGAAAGTGCTGACTGGCAGTTCTCTTGGCAGGAAGTACAGGATGCTGCTGCAAACACAGGAATGGGTTGTATAGCCCAGACCTGAAGGGCCCTGAAGGCTTGCCGCCTACCTTCTTTCCTGCTTGCTTGCCCTGCCCACCGACTCTTCTCCTGGCTACTCCTCAGTGTTTGGAACTCTAGAACCACGTGCTCGTTGTGGCTGTATATCCTGGGCACCAAGCCTTGAAAATTCTTGATTCCAATCATGGAGACGAGTGCAGTTAGCGTGGGGTACAGTCACACATACTGAGAATGCTAAGTATTCCAACGTCCTGGTGTGTGACCAAGGTTAAAAGCCCGTATTATACACATACACACACACTTTATTTTTCGACAGGATCTTACTTTGTAGCCCCCCAAGATAGCCACTCACTCAGCCCTCCTGCCTCACTGCCCTGAGTGTGTACCACCACGCCCAACTGTAACCCACGTTCTACTGGAAGTAAGTCTTCCTTCAGTCTCCCTCATGGACATTCTATTCGTGGCTGTTATCACACAGAGCCTGTGTGGAACAGGCCCTGAGGGTTCACCAGAAGTAATCTGGACTAGAGTAAGGGGGCTAAAGGAGGAAATTTAAGGTGGATATGGGGATCCTGAGACTTGGGCTCCTCTCTGGTCCTAACATTAGGATTCCATGTACTGGTGTTGACATTGAACCACTGGCCCTGGTCAAGAAGGATGACCCAAATAACCTTTGTCTCTTCCGTAGCTATGAGACCACATCTAGCGAGGACACCAGTGGGGAGGACAGCTCCCCTGAGGACTTGTCTGACAGTGAGACCGAGAAGAAACAAGACCGCTCAGAGCCCAGGGAGGACAGAGACCTGCATCTCAGCTGTGAGGCCGGGCAGGGAGTCTCCAAAGGCACCAGTAACTCAGGCCACATGAGTGAGCCGGGGAAGGGAGCCTCTCACCTGAGGGCCGAGAGGTGAGTCGTGTGGGTAAAAATGGGACACATGTTCCTCTAAAGAGGGGCAAGGGCATATCTTTATCTAGTCCCTTTTGTGTGTGTACATTTCTATCAATCCGTTCAGCATTTGTTGAGATTCTATTTTGTGCCAACTCCTTTGCTGGGTAAACTAAACACATGTGACTCTTGCTTTCATGAGGAAAATCCCCAGTGGCCCAGGTTTTTTTCTATATATAAAACAAGCATTTGTTGGTGCTGTGAATAGGACGGACTTGGCCCGTGTTATTTTATGGAATCCTCTCTGCAGTCCTGGAAGGTAGACCTTACTGCAATCCTTTCTGTATAGACGTGGAAACAAAGGCTTTGGGAGACGAGGTGATGCCCCTGAGTAGGGCAGGGATTTGGGCCCAGGTCCTCCTAATTCCACACAGACTCTCCTGTCATGGAGCTTTGCGTGGCTGACGACAGCTGCCCAAACTTGCAGTTCCTCACTTGGACCATCCGGGTCTTGAACCTGTAGTCACTTCAGTGTCCTCATCCAGGAAGCAAGGATTGCAGCCAAATGGGTTTGATCTAAGGACTGTATGAGGAAGGCTGTGAAATGCCTGGCTCAGAGTAAATTCTCAATATATAGAAATAAGCCAACCAGAACCACTGACGTCACCTCTGCTACCCTCAGCCTGGGTGTGAGGGACGAAAGAACAGAGCTGACGGTCAAGCAGGCCCTCAGGGCTGCTCCATTGCAACAGCCCAAGATGGCAGAGGATGTCCTCACAGTGATGGGAGAAGTCCCTGCCACGTATCACGCCAGCCTCACAGGCTCTCATTCCACCCGCTTGGCTCCCGTGTGCTGTCCTTCATGGAGGACTAACGGGAAGAGTCTGCAGGCACGGGCTGGGTTCTTTGGCTTTTCCTGTGCGCCCAGGTGGGACAGCAACACTTTCCTTCCGGGCAGGACAGTGACTACCATTGGGCCCTTGCCGCACGTCTTCCTCAGCTGTTCCAGCCCCTGCCAAAAGCAGCGTGAAAAGACAGAGCCTGACTTCAGAGCCACAAAAAGCTCCGAGCAGCCATGTTGTTCAGGAACGTCCCTCATTGTGGAAAAGTCGCCCTCTTGACTATTTGAGCTGCTGAAAGTGGAGCGTGAAAGTCCTTTTTGTCAGTGCGTTGAAGCTGATATGCAATCTCTCTATTTTCCTTAGATATAAACCCTCAGAGGAGTTTCTTAACGCATGCCAGGCACTGAGCCAGCACCTGCCGGAAGCCGGGGCCACCAACAAGCAGCTCCTGGTACTCAGATTTTTCAGTGTCGCACAGAGGTTTCCGATGGGGGTGACTTTGGTCCCTTACCTAAGGCAGCAGTGTGTGTGGACACACGTGAGCCTCCCCTCAGGCATTCTACGGTTTACACAAATGCTGTTCCTGCAGGAGATAGGCTAGACTGAGGGAAGAGTAGGGTTAATACACACAAGCAAGCTGGCCGAGCCGGGCGGTGGCACCTGCCTTTAATCTCAGCACTCAGGAGGCAGAGGGAGGTGGACCTCTTGAGTTCAAGGCCAGCCTGGTCTACAGAGCAAGTTCTAGGATAGCCAGGGCTACACAAAGATTCGACAAAAAAAAAAAAAAAAGGCACATGGCTGGGTCCTACTTCCGGTTAACTCAGTGCCCAGGCCTGGTTTCCTCGTTAGTAAATGACAGTGATTGGTGGTCTGTCTCCATCACCCTTGAGCCCCCACATTTGATTCTTCTACGCCACTGCTTTGCTTAATGTATACTCACGGGTCAAGAGACCAGAAGTCAGAACACACCTCCATTCGATCTCCCCCACCCTCATGTCCCACGGAGATTTGAACCTGTGATTCCTATGTTCTATTTTTAATCAAGAGCTACTGGGCTGGGCCAGGAGACAGCTGTCAGGCCCGAAATGAAAAAAACCCGTAAGCGCTTTCAAGACTGTTCGCTTCCTCAGCAGGGCAGCCCGGAGATCAAACCGATCGATTCAACCGTGTTTGTTACCTGCCTAGCTCTCCTGTTTTTTGTTTTTTAATTTTTTATTTTTTATCTTAGCGGATTTGGCAAATAGCATTTCCCAGACTGCTTAGAAGCCAATACGTGAGGTGGCAGTTGATGGAGACTCCTGGTGCTCAAATTACATAACTAAGCTCTGTTCTAACTGTCCGTTCATCCTGAGATAAATTCTCCTGCAGCCCGACCTGATCTCAAACTCACTATATTGCCATGACCTTGAGCTTTCTGATCCTCCTGCCTCTGCCTGTCACTGTGTGCTGAGAACTGGGTGCTCATTAAGCTCTTTGTTTAAAATCTACCACTATATTCCACCATACCAGGGCCTTCCTCCATATTTTCTTGATTCCGTAGATCAAGAAGATAGTTGAATTCCTAGAAGTGTTTCAGCCACAAATAATTCTTCTGTTTCTGTTCTGGAAAAATCTACATTTATGCAAGTTTAGCACCGCCCGTATTAAATCACACCTTAGGATGGGATTCTCCCTCACCTTGACCTTGCCTGAGAGACAAAGTAGGTTTTAAAATTGCCTCACCCTTCAGAACTATGAAAACAAGGATGCCAGACCTGGGTTATAACGGGGACAAGAAATATTTGATGAGGGTGTATGCTCACACAGCTCAGCTAGAACGTATGTCTGGTCATGCGAATTTAATAACTTCCAGAACGAGAATAAGGTCATTTAAAATCACCACATCCCGGTAGCATCTCTTGCCTTTAGATAAATATTAGATAAATATTCTAAACATGTGGCCTTAACCACTTGGGCTTGTCACACACAGAACTGATGTCTCTCCATATTTGTTTTAAACATGGTTGCCGATAGATGGGAAGTAGGGGGTGTGAGGGGGTAGAATCACACAGGCCTTGAGTGTGCCGCAGGGATCGTGGTCCTTCCATCTCAGACCCCCGATAAGTCATACGAAGGGCTGAGGGGAAGTGAGGAGAGAGGTGCATCCGAAGCTGGCTTATCCAAGGGCCACTGAGAGCTCCAACTAGGGCACCCAGGCCAGGAAGCTCTTGTCATCAGAGTCTTCTCCCATTTCAGAGGCAAAGCTTGAATACCATCAGCCAGGAGTGGTTCCGCGTGTCCAGCCGGAAGTTATCTAGCCCCGAGGCCGTGGCCGCCTGCCTCCTCGAGGTCCAGCCTCAGTCTCCACATCTTCTGAAGCTACTTGTCAACTTGGCTGACCGAAGCGGGAACACAGCCCTTCACTACAGTGTGTCGCACTCCAACTTCGCCATTGCCAAGCTTCTGCTGGACACAGGTCAGAAATGGCGGTTACAGTCTGTGTCCCTACCTCCTGAATGCCTGACCCCAAATCATTCTCCTGCCTCAGCCTCGTCAGTAGCTAGGACTACAGTAAGCGTCTTTTTGTATCATATTTCCTTCTCCTACTGAGTTCTTGTTGTAGTCCAGGAACAGAAATGGGTCATTTGCCTGCTATTTTTTTTCTTGTTTTTTTTTTTTCTTTTTGAGACAGTGTTTCACTAGGTTGCTCAGGCTATCCTGGAACTCACTATGTAGACCAGGCTGGCCTCAAACTCACAGAAATCCTCCTCCCTCTGCCTGTGGAGAGCTGGGATTAAAGCATGTTTGGTTGCTATTGTTTGGGGTTTTTTTTTAAGATTTATTTACTTATTTTATGCATGTGAGTACACTTTGCTCTCTTCAGACACACCAGAAGAGGGCATCAGATCCCACTACAGATGGTTGTGAGCCACCATGTGGTTGCTGGGAATGGAATTCAGGACCTCTGAGAGAGCAGCCAGTGCTCTTAACCACTGAGCCATCTCTCCGGCCCCTTGTTTTGCTGTGTAATGTTGAAATCATCACAGGCTTGCACATCTTCCTTGCACCCCTAAGGTGTCATCAGTAAAATAGCTTTCACATTGCAGTTAAGCAAACTGTGACTTGGGGTTAGAGAAGTTGCTGAGGTCGTAGAGTAGATTTTGCATTTGCTCTGCCTAACTCCAGAGCTGTTCCACATTTTAGGAAAAACCACCTTCTCCTTAAAACAGTATTTAATGAAGGCATGAGTCCAGTTTGACTTGGGCATCTCTCCCCAAGTGTCTATTGGTTACTTATGACTTATGAATCAGGAATGCAAAGGTGACCCAGGAGTGAGCCCTCCATTTCTCCAAAGCTTATAGCTTAAGTCAGACTTGGGGCTCATCAATAAGAACAGGTCACATTTCCAGAGGACCCAGGTTCAATTCCCGGCACCCACATGGAGGCTCACGCCTGTCTGTAACTCTAGTTCCAGTGGCCCGACACCCTCTTCTGGCCTCCACAGGTAACAGGCATACATGCATGCAGGACACATACATACATGAAGGCTAAACACCTATATGTATAAAATGTTAAGGGGTTGGGGATTTAGCTCAGTGGTAGAGTGCTTGCCTAGGAAGCGCAAGGCCCTGGGTTCGGTCCCCAGCTCCGAAAAAAAGAACCAAAAAAAAAAAAATGTTAAGATGAGTTTTTAAAAAATCAGCATGGGATGGGGTGATGCCTCAGGAGAGGAACTTAGATGTGATCTGAAGATGAAGTGAGGCAAGTCCAGTTCAGAGCAGCAAAGGTGCACAGAGCAGCCTGAGAAATCCTAGAAGAGAACTCTGTGGGACGCGAGAAACAAAAAGCTCCTGGCTTGGACAGTGGGTGAACTAAGGCTGGGAAGGTAAACTGGAGGCAACAGGCAGAACCTTGGGTACCGATGGCACTTGAACGATGTTTGGAAGGTGCTGGGCAGCTGATCAGTTTTTGTGTGGAAAGCACATGGTCGATAAATCCTTCAGAAGTGTGACTCAAGGTAGGACTGGGTTGGCCACAGTTGAGGAGGTGACAAGCAGACCGGAGGGCATCTCAGGGGTCCACAGAGAGACAGTGCACGCGTACAGTAGGTGGAGGTGGTCACATCCAAAGGGTGAAAGAGATGAACCAGCCGTGAGGTGAGGAGAGTGCCAGGATGTGTCAAGCTCCGGTGGCTGAGAAGGGGATGGTACTATAAACAGGAAGGACCAGGCGTGAGAGATGCAGCGGTCAACTTAGGGGGGTTTCAGATATCCGGCGGGTCATTCAGGTAAAATGTTCAGAAGGCTATCAGTAATTGATATATGCATAAACACATACATGTGTGTATATATATACATATATATATGCAGTCAAAATGCTCATATACATAAAATAAAAATAAGATATTAAAAAGAAAAATAAGAAAGAATTCCAGATCTAGGATCTGAGGTGGTGGCTTGCTGCCAATCTGACAACCTGAGTTTGATTCCTAGGACCCACATAATAGAAGGATAGAACTGACTCTTGAAAATTGTCCTCTGATCTCCCCGTGTGAATAATAACACACACCTACACACACACACCTACACACACACACACATCTACACACCTATACACCCACACACCTATACACCTACACACACACAAACACCTACACACACCTACATACACACACACACCTACACACACACACTACACCTACATACACACACACACACACACCTACACATACACACCTACACACACACCTATACACCTACACACACACACACCTACACACACACACCTATACACCTACACCTACACCTACACCTACACACACACACACACACACACACACACAACACACACACACACACACACACAAATATTTTTTAAAAATGTAAAATACAACTCGACCGGAAAGCTCCTGTCTGTAATCCTAGCATGTGGATGGCTGAAACAGGAGGAACGCCATAAACTCGAGACCAGCCTGGGCTACGTAGAGAATTGCCAGCCTGGGCTACAGTACAGACTCGGTCTCAAAACACCCGGCAACCAACTATTGGTTCCCAGTAGTTAAGTGAAGGAAAGAGGGGTGACTCTTATACACTTACAACTTTGCACAGCTCTGTTAAGTCAACTTGAGGTTCTTCCCAGGAGCATCACAGGTGCCATACACATTGGCAGCCTGTAATTCTCTCTGATACTGACATCATCAAGGGGTTAAATTAGAGTTCTGGCACTGAGTCAGCGGGGCTGCTCTGCCTTCTCCACAGGCTCCAGGCTACCATCAGGATGGGGTAGCCTTAGTGGGTGCAGTACTAGTGCGGAAGAACACGGCCCTGTTCTGTGTCTCAGGCTCCTTGTTGGGGGGTGATAGCACGGCAGGAGCAGTGGCAGCTACACTGATTCAATATGACAATGCACATGCACCTTCATACGCCCATAATCCTTATGATTTAGTATGACGATGCACATGCACCTTCATACACCCACAATCCTTATGATTTAGTATGACGATGCACATGCACCTTCATATGCCCACAATCCTCACACGGTTGTGGACCAGAAACCAGCCGCATTTCCCAGGTGAGTAAACAGACAGGAAGATGTCACGAGTGAGATTGAAGTCCAGAGCCAGTAAGAGGCCAAACAAGATCTGTTTCTACTGCCCAAGCAGGTTCCCAGGAATGGATGATGAGGATTGAAAGCATCTATCATTTGCACGAAGACCACAAAGACTAGAAACATGGGGCTGCATGTAACCCTTGTCTTTAGGAAGCCCCAAGGCTTGAAGTCTGCTCAACGTCTGCTCAGAGTGAGCCAGGCAGAGTCTGCATGAACAACCTGAGATCTGGGGGCAGTAAGTTCTTGCTGCAGCTAACCAAGAGCCCGGCTCACACTCATCTACCTTGAAACCTTCCCCACCGACACACTGAAATAGCTGAATAAACACAGGCAAAGGGGCTGAAGGCTGGCTGAGGACATGGAGCTGAATGTGGCGTTCCTCCTCATCAGCAAAAGGCAGAGCTGTCACCCTCCAAATCTGGGCTCCCTTCAGAGGGCGGTTATGACACGCCCGGAAGGTACATGGCTAAGTGCGTGATTATTGAGGAGGGAGCCACAGAGCACCCCTCTGTGGGCAATTCTCGGTGTTGTGTCCTTTATTTTGCCTGAATGTCATTGCGGCTTGTTGAATGGAAACATGCTCAGTTGAGAGCCTTCCCCTCTCTCCTCCATGGATGGTTGACTTGCCCACTGGGCACTGCTCAAAAGCAGCTGCTGGAGGAATATGGGTTTCTCCTTCTGTGCTCTGCGGAGCAGAGAGACATCACTACTGTGCTACAGATCATGTTTCTGTTTGTTTTTTCTTTCTTTCTTTTTTTTTTCTTTTTTTTTCAGAGCTAGGGACCGAACTCAGGGCCTTGCGCATGCTAGGCAAGCGCTCTACCACTGAGCTAAATATCCAACCCCCAGATCATGTTTCTAAAGAGACATCTGCACTTCTTAAAGCAAACATAAATCAGGCAAGGGTAACAATTAAAATGTATTAAGAAGGCAGCCCAGGGGCTGGAGAGATGGATCAGTGATTAAGAGCACTGACTGCTCTTCCAGAGGTCCTGAGTTCAATTCCTAGCAACCACACCGTGGCTCACAACCATCTGTAATAAGATCTGATGCCCTCTTCTGGTGTGTCTGAAGACAGCTGCAGTGTACTCATGTACAATAAATAAAACTTAAAAAAAAAAAAAAAGAATGTGGCAGTCCAGGATCCACTTCTTCTTCTTCTTTTATTAATTATGTTTATTTATGAGGGTAGGGACACATGTGCCACAGTGTACATGTAAAAGTCACAGGAAAACTTGTGAGAGTTTGTCCTCCTCTTCCACCATGTAGGACCCAGGGATTGAACTCGTGTTGTCAGGTTGATGGCAAGTGCTTTTACCCACTGGCCCAATGGGTTCACTTATTTTTTTGGTCATAGTGAGGATCAATAGAGTTGTCACATAGTTTTTGTCACCTGTGGGCCTGGTCATAACAATGGTGGGCGCCCCAGGGAAGAAGACTGTTACAAAGGAGCCAGACCTGGTTTTCTATGTCTGCTGTGTCTATGTTCCTACGGCACATTTCAGAAATATTCTTTGAGTGTGATGAAAGAATATCAGATTTTTTTTTCTTTCTCTCAAAACGTACAAGGAGGCCCGATATTTGTTCGTAAATCAGATCTGTTGTAACAAATACCTAAGTCTACACGAGTGTCATTCTGAATGATGATACCAATGGCTGCTGCTAGGGCCTCTGGTATTTACTATGTGCTCTCCTTGGTGATTATTTATAATAACCATAATTTTTGTCCTGATCTATTGAGACACACAGCATTCTGCAGTAAGCAACCGCACGAGATGATTTGAGTTTCCACTCAGAACTGTCCTGTTGTGTTGTCATTTGGGTCACAGGTCGCAATCCGTGTGTGTAATCCTGCCTCATCTTTGATGCAGAAGGACATGAAAGTGTATCTTGGGGGCTACACTTTTACCTTCTCACTCATTACTTTGTCTTTAAAGGATGCCAGTTTGTCATTCTACCACGAAAAGCATGTTCTCCACTATTCTGGTATTCAAATTAGGAAGCTCTTTCCTTCCCTCAAAGACTCTTCACTGTTTGTCTTGAATTGTTTTTCTGCCCCTGGTCCATGGTTCATGAGTCCTTAGGAAGACCCTGGATTTCTCTGGCTTTTAACATCCTCATCTAGAAAGAGCTGTGCTATGCCCAGGTTTACAAAATAAAGTCATCAACATTGACCCCTCGTCTATGGCTGCCCCTTTTGTGGTCCTCCTTTGCTGGGCATCCTCAGAAAATCTCTAGAGAAGGTTAGCTAACTGCAATGGCTGCTAACAATGTGAGCTGTGGAAACACTAGTCAACAGTGTGAGCTGGCAAGCAGCATCCTGTCCACTCTTGAGGAGCGGTGTGGTTTTAACTCAGCTCTTCCAGCGCCCATTCCTGCCTTCGTAGGTGTCTGCAATGTGGATCATCAGAACAAAGCTGGCTACACTGCTGTGATGATCACGCCCTTGGCTTCTCCGGAGACAAAAGAAGACATGGCGGTCGTCTGGAAGCTCTTACGAGAAGGGAACGTGAACATACAAGCAACTCAGGTAGGTGGAGAGCACTTGATCTCTCTGCTTCTTGACGAACACAACACCCTCCAGTTTTATTCTGCCAGTATGGTGAGGAATTCCGTGTGGATCCATGGAGAGTTTTCTACTTCCGAATGCTGGGCCCCCAGATAGCATCTATCCAAAGCTCCAATGCTTGGTTTTCCTTAAAAGCTCTTGGGACCTAGAGAAGCTGGTGCAAGGGTCACTGACTAAAACAGGGCAAATTCCATCGGGACTTAACTTCTGCAACTAAATTTCAAATGTTAGTTAGCTTTCGGGAAGAGCTTTGCTGGTCGGCTGCTGCTATCAGTCACCTTTGTGAGTGACTCATCAGATCTTGACCCAGGACACTTAGGAAGCTTAATTACCTGTCATGTCCTCTCTTCCTAGAGTCTTTTTTTTTTTTTTAATGTGTTGTATTTTTGAGACAGAGTTTCTCTGTGTAACCCACGCTGCCCTGGAACTCACTTTATAGACCAGGCTGGCCTCAAGCTTAGAGATCTGCCTCCCAAGTACTGGGGTTAAGGCATGTGCCATCATACCTGGCTATTTTATTATTTTTAAGTGTAGCTCTGTCTACCATGTACCTTTAGAGGCCAGAGGTGTCAGGTCTCCAGGAACTGGATTTATAGGCAATTGTGAGCTCCCCAAATGCATGCCAAGAACCAAATTCATATCATCGGTTAGAGCAATCCATACTTAACTCCATGTCTCCAGTTCGCCCAAGTCTTTTTAACAGAGTCATGAATCTCCACCAGACCAATGGAGAATTTAGGTAGCAGAGTAGGTGGGACCTAATACCAGTCACTTACTTACCTCCCAGGGCTCTTCTAACCCAGAGGCTTACTGTAGAATTTGCTGCAACCGAGCTAAAATGCCTAGCATACCTCTTTGGTCCTTATCCTAGCTGGGTCTTAAATCAAGTCTGTCTTTCCTCACCTCCTTATCCTCTAACCAGAATGAGCAATGCCTGAAATAAGTCACTTATCATGAAGGGACGTAGTGGCAGTGGATGTTTGCATCTATGTTTGAGAGCCTGGGTCGTTCTCAGGGATTTATACAAAAGAAGAATTTATCTGGGCTTATGGTTTCAGAGTTGTCAGTCTATGGCTGTTCGGTCTTATCGCCTTTTCCCCAGTAGTGAGAAAGAGTGTCATGGAAGGAACACACAGTCGGAAACTGTTACCTCACTGCAGAAATAGGAAAGGAGAAGAGGAAGGGAGGAAGAGAGGAACACACACACACAGGAGAGAGAGAGAGAGAGAGAGAGAGAGAGAGAGAGAGAGAGAGAGAGAGAGAGAGAGAGAGAATGAATATATTTCTAGTATTCCCTTCAAGGGCGAACCTCAGTGAATAACTTATTCCCACCAGACCCCGTGTTTCAGGATCCACCACACCTCCCAGTGGTTCCACAGACCAGGTAATGAGTCTTTAACATATGAGGACACTTGTCAGCAAGTCACAGTAATTGTATTACAAGAAAATAACCCCGAACTTGAAGAAGCTGAGTCTTTTTTAAAAGACAGCAAACCTGCCCTGCCCTGCCCTGGGAGACACAGCCTCTTCCAAAGCTGTTGGCTGTGGAAACTTTAAAAGAGCATCTGGGGGCTGGAGATATGGTTTGTTGGCTAAGAGCACTGGATGCTTTTCCAGAGGACCCAGGTTTGATTTCCAGCATCGACATGGCTGTTCACAACCATCTGTAACCCCAGTTCCGGAGAATCTGATGCCTTCTTCTGACCTCGTCCAGCACAGGCATGCAGGCAAAACACAAAACAATAATACTGAAACTGTTTAAATATTTGTGTTGAGCTCTGCTCTTCTGCACTCCCCCAAGTTGCTGACAGAGCCTGATGGCTACAAGGTCACTTTGCACAACTCATCTAAGAGCTCTCAGGGGCTCAGAGAAGGCTTCGGTAGTTAGAGCTCTTGCTGCTCAAGCATGAGGACCTTAGTTTGGATCCTGTGCTGGTTTAAAATGCTTGGCCCAGGGCATGGCACTGTTAGGAGGTGTGCCTTGTTGGGGTAGGTGTGGCCTTGTTGGAGGAAGTGTGTCACTGTTGGGGTGGACTTTGAGACCGTCCTCCTAGCTGCCTGAAAACAGTCTGCTTCTGGCTTCCTTTGAATGAAGATGTAGAACTCTGTTCCTCCAGTGCCATGCCTGCTTGGACATCGCTGTGCTTCTCGCCATGATGATAATGGACTAAACCTCTGAACCTGTAAGCCAGCCCCAACCGAGTGTTGTCCTTTATAAGAGTTGCCTTGGTATCTGTTCACAGCAGTGGAACCCAAACTAAGACAGATCTCCATTCTGACATTAAAAGGGTGGGCATGGGTCTGCACACACCTGAACCCAGGTCTGTGGGGAGCAGAGGCAGGAGGATTGCTGAGGGTGCTGGCTGCCAGCAAAGGAGTATGAGGGAGAGTTACAAAGCATCACTCTCGCACAGCTGCAGACACACCTTGCACACACATATTGCACATACACATAACACACATGCAGGAAACAGCATTTGTGAAAAAAACGTATGTTTCTGTGGTCTAATAGCTTCCTACTGATGGCAGCATACAGGTATTTGTAACTCACTTTCTGATTTTCAAAGTATTCTCATCCACATACAACTCTTATTCCAGAACATTCCATATTCAAATACTATTATCCTAACAAGCATGTTGATTGGTTGTTGTTGGTTTTTTTTTTTTTTTTAATGGGAAAAGGGAATGCTCACCATGATCAAAGTCTCTGCCCAGAGGTACAGTTGTCTCTGGGAGGGTCAGAGTTTTGTCTGTGTCACTAAAGGGAAGCCAGGGATTAAACCTGCATCTGTTCTCCTGACTTCCCTGGGACTCTGTGGGAGGTGGCTGTGTCCAGCAGGATGGGAGAGAGCTGAGAGTTTTGAGGGAAGGATACATCTTCCTATCTCCAGGGTCTGGAAATGACCAATTACTGAAACAAGTTGTATCAATCTAGACCAGAAGAAAGATAAGGGAGAAGAGCCCCAGAGTAGAGCAGAGGGACAGAGGGACAGATAAGAAGGCTTTCTGCAGTGGCACCTGGCTTTAGGAGTGGTTGGGGAGAGAAGACCTCAAGGCTAGTTAATCTAGTGAGCAACCATTACCTCTAGGCTAAGTAATCACACTCCGGAAGGCAAACAGCAGTCTCTGGAGAGATCTGTCTGCATTCCAGAGAAATGGAGGCTTGGAGAACCTAGTAATTCATACGCTCACTAACTAAGCAATTGCCACACACTGTCGTTTGTAATCCCCATAGAGATAATGGCAGCGGACACTTACCTACCTTGCTAAGCTCTTGGGTCTTTCCTCAGCCCCACGAGGCAGGCTGTGTCCTAACTGTCCCAGTCCTACCACATCAGGAGATGGTGCGGAGATGAACGGGTGTGTCTGGTCCACACAAGTGCCGTGGCACAGGCAGGGATTTCAGACTCCAAGTCCTCTTTATGGCCAAGGTGATTGAACTTACACCAGCAGCATGTCCTCGCTGCTTCTGAGGTGAAAGACATTGTTTAGAGCAGCAGTTCCCAACCTGTGGGTGATGAACCCTTTGAGGTAGAATGATCTTTTCACAGGGGTCACCTAAGACCATTGGAAACCACAGATAATATATATTATGATTCATAAAGTAGCAAAATTAGAGTTATGAGGTAGCAACAAAAATAATGTTATGGTTCGGGGTCAGGGCAACATGAGGAACCGTATTAAAGGGTTGAAATTTTAGGAAGGTTGAGAAACACTGGTTTAAAGCCACAGGGGCTCTGGAGAGAGAGAAGACATAGACCTTGTCTTATTCTTTGGAACCTGATATCCCGCTGAAGAGACAAGCCCAACTGTCAAACAAAAAGGTTTGGCAAAATACAGTAAGTCTTAAGGTAAGGCTGTAAGAAAGCAGGAATATATAACAGACTTCTGCAAATAAGAAATGAATGTCAGTTTATAATCAGAAAAATTACCACCTCACGTTATCATATTTATATACTCTATAAATTTATATTCTCACTCAGTTCTCACGAGAGCCACAGAAAACACACAGGAAAAATAATGAAATGAATTTTTAAGCACAGAAAAAAACAAGATTCAGGGAAAACGGGAGCCTGGCATGGTCAGACATTAAAATGCAAAGACAGAGCTTGGGTTGATTCTGAGTCTAACCCATTGCTAGGCCCACAGATGACCATGGGAATGAAAGCCTTCATCTGCTTCATCAGTTACTGCTTTCCATCCCATACTTTGTGTTAGGCCCTGGGGAGACTGACACATAGTCCCCGGGGGTGGCCAGAGCAGAGCATTTGTCTAGCATGTATGGTGCCCTGAAGTTAATCCTCCATACTACAGAGAGTAAAATCAAATAAGAACAGTCCCCAGTGTCATCTTCTTAGCCCCTAGGAGTAAAGGGAAATTGGGAAGCAATCAGCAAGTGCTCTGTGATACTGCCCGTGCTGGGAAGCCAGGCAAGGCTTTGGAACGGGCAAAGGATTTGGTTAGAGTCCTGGGAAAGCAGAAGTTAGCCAGAAAGAAAAGGATGTGTCCCGTGTCACAGGCAGAGGGAAGATCTAATCAATGGCCATTCCCTTGAGAAGTTTTGCTCCAGCCTGTGCCTGCCACTCTCTGTGCAGGGAGGCCAGACTGCACTGATGTTAGGAGTCAGCCACGACCGGGAGGACATGGTGCAAGCACTACTGAGCTGCAAGGCAGATGTCAACCTGCAGGACCATGATGGATCGTCGGCCCTCATGCTGGCCTGTCACCAAGGCAACGCGGACCTGGTGCGACTGCTCCTGGCACACCCAGACTGCAATAGCAACCTGACCGACAAGGTAAGATTTACAGGCAGTTAACCAGTAGGTATTTAACACCTGTCTTGAAAAGTGTCTTGTCAGCCATCAGAACTCAGGAAACCATATGGCTGTAGCAATGAAGTCAGCCTCCTAAGGCTGGTGTAGGCTTTCCATACGATAACGGGTGATAAACGGTCATAGCCATGGTGCCGTAAGACTCACAAGATTAAAACACTGTGCTGGGGAAATACACCCAGGCCTGGCTTGGTCCTGAGCCTCCACTGGCAAAACCAGCGACTCAGATGGGATAGTTCTGTGTCCAGGGGAGACTCCGGGAAGCCAGATGATGACGTAAAATGTATAGAGACAATCCTGTAATCTTAAACTGACAATATCCACACGACCCAGATCTACGTCATGGAGTGATCCATTCTACCAAGCAAGCCTGCTTGGCGTTGCACAGTCAGTGACAGTCCCCTTAGATGGCGGTCCCACACTGCCCAACTGAGAGAATCCAACTGTCCTAAGCTCGTGCCCATGAATGATGCAGCATCTCTCTGCTGTCCCACCGAAGGGGCTCGCCCTGCTGCTGAATCCCTCGTATGTAACAGAGCATTTGCCGCATGTCAGTGACTCACCAAGAATTGAATGAATGAGCTCTAAACCTAAAGGTTCAGTGACAACAAAGTGACCAAGTGTCTGATCATTACAGTGGGTCACACAGCAAGCAATTCTTAGAGCAGAGATTCAATCTCAGGCTTGATTCTGATATCATTAATGTTGGCATCATGATTTCACGCTATAAACTGGAGTCTTTGTACTTAACATCAAAGTTCAAAGGGAACGAAAGTCTAGAGAGGGAAAGAGAGGCCATTGCTATACAAGGACAGCACCTCTTCCTGGATGCTGTTGGTGCCACGGGGAGTATCCCATCAGCAAGCCAAGCTGAACCCCACAGTTACAGCTCTCGTGTACCCCTGCTTCCACAAAGCCATTTCTGAGCACTTCAGAGAGCACAGGCCTTTCTGTTTTCACGTGGAATTAGGAGTAGAGGATGGTAGTCTCCTTTTCCAGACATGTAGTGAGACAGAGGATCTGTGTTGAGGAGCCCACTGTGAGCTGCTCATCTGGAGTAAGCTTGAACAACAGTAGCCCAGAGTCGCTTAGAAATGATGACAGAGAAGGTCTGGGAAGAGGTGCCTATGGGGCAGGCCAAGCAGGTCTGAGCTTTGAAGGTCTCTGGCTGGCCAGAATAACAAACCAGGAAATGGGAACCCCTCTTGGGGCCACATGGTGGTCACAAATAAGAAAGAACTGCGTAGCTTTCTGGAGGTAGAGGAAAACCATGAGGGAGACAGCTTAGCCTGTGATTGTTAGAACTGACTTTAAACTCGGCATTCATGAGCTTGAATCTGAGTTCAGGAACCGTGTGCCTTCTGATAGGTGAACAGATCACCCTAGGTCTCTGTGGACATCTGTGAAATGGCTATAGAGATGAGTTACCCAAATGCTTAATGTTTCTAAGCCACACCTGCTGGCTGGAACTGTGACACCGATAGCAAAGTCCCAAGAATATCAGCAGGTGGGGGCCTTGGCATTTGCAAGTGTCTGCTGGGTATGAGGATGGAGATCTGAAGTCAGGAAAACCAGAGGGAGACTGGCCCCCAACTGAGAAGCCAGTTGACTACCAGTCTGAAGTCAATCTTATGGTCCTCAGAAGGGGTGACATTGCCTCCAGAGAAAGTTTGGTAGTGTCTGAGACATTTTTGTTCATCAGAAGTAGAGGAGGAGGTGCTCCTGGCCTCTAGAGCCATGCGTGGTTGATTAACACCTGCAGTGCCCAGGAACAGGGAAGAATTATGAATTCCCTGGACCAAGCCAGATGTGATCACACACATCTTTTATCTCAGCACTCAGGAGGCAGAGGCGGTGGACCTCTGAGCTCAAAGCTAACTTGGTCCAGAAACAGGTTCCAGGACCAGCCAGAACTACACAGAGAAACTCTGTCTCAAAAAAAAAAAAAAAAAAAAAAAAAAAACAACAAAAGACAAAAAACAAAAAACCTGGTCAAAGGTTGGGGCAGGGAGAGCCAGGGCAGCACCCAGGAGCAGGCCACTGCAGAACAGGGCCCGGTGCTGGCTGTGGAGCTGAGCTGAAAGGGATAGCTAGCCAGGGTGGTCTTGTGCAGGATTTATAAGACTCACCTAGGGTCCAACCACACTGTCCTGCTGGGTCAGGCCTGACTGAGGATTCCCACTTCAGCGTCTTCAGAACAAGGGAGAGCATATGGTTCCCAGCAGCTGAGGGAGAGGAGAACCGTTGATAGAATCCACCAAGGACCAAGGCTGGTACCCGGTGCCAGCTCTCATCAGAACACTGCCATCCCAGCAAACACCTGTCTTTGGAGTCTCAGCTCTCCACAGCACAAATCTCCTGGAGACTCATGTGGAGAGAGACTCATGTTTGGAAATGGTTTTCTCTCATCAGCTAAGTTTGATTAAAAAGTGCAGAGAACTGAAGGCACTTTCCTTAGGTTTAGGCGTCAAGTGGGTGTCAGGGGACCTTCAGCGTGACAAGGAGTGGTAGTGAAACCTGTGCACAGGCTGCCAGCTTCTTCCTGAGAAGGGCTTATTTGGAAGACATTTCAGAATATCCATCAAATGGGAACGTTTCTGAGACAGAGATTACAGCTTGAGCATCATTACCTGATATATTATGGGTTCGTGGTGAGTTCTTATTTATTGAAAGACACTGCAGCGCGCACGCACCATCTATGCAAACCCTCCATGTTTTAGCTCAGTCAAGTGTATGCCAAGTCTGCAGTGTGGTAGAATAGGACTCACTAGATCCAGCTACTGCAGAAGCCTCCTTGTGCCCTTCCTTCCCCAGTCTGCAGGAGATATTTACATTTAGCAGACGCTCTCCCTGCCTAGGTGGTCTCTTTCTCCCACTTCCCGTCGTGTCTTCCGCTGAGAAGCCAGCAGATGGAAGCTGTCGCCTCCAGATGGACTCTGTCAGAAAACGCATAGCCGCTGGGACTGGCCCTGTGGCACTTTCCCATGGTAACAGTCACCGCACACTCTGTTTACATAAAGCTCTGGGCGGCCAAGGCCAGCTTGGAACACAGAGTAAAGCTAGCCCTCCCTCTCCCCTGACAATTCCCTGCGGGGCAGTCCTCTCTCCTCTATACTGTGGGGACTCCCTGCTTGAAAACTGTTCCTTGTTCTGGGTTTGCTCAGTCAAAGCAGAGACTCCTCGGGATTGCTTGACTCCTTTATCAACTTGAACCAAACACCTCTGCTTATGCAGATTGAGCTTTCAACAGTGTTTAGGGCTGAGCACGGCCAGGCAGCCCACCTATGCCAGGATGCAGCCGGGACCAGGCCAGACTGAGCTCCTGATCTGAGAAAGACAGAGACAGAGATCAGAACTGATCACATGACTTAGCAGATTCCAGCCTAAATAGAAAGGAGCGGGGAGGGTGGACAGCAAATTCAAGGCTAGCCTGGAATACTTATCAGGTCACTGTCTCCAAAAGAAAGCAAGAGCTGGAGACTGAGAGTGTACATAGCTCTTGCAAAGGATCCAAGTTCAGCTCCTCATATCCACAAGGACTTTTTGGAATGCTGGCTGTAGGATTGTGCCCACTCATAAGAGACTGGCTGTCCCTGTGGAGCTCACCCTCCAACCCCGTGGTGTGTGGACTTTCCTTCCATCTCTGTACAGCCAGCTGCCCTGTCTCAGGAGAACCCACAGGTCTAGTTCTTTACACTACAGGACTTCGCATAGTGAGTGGGTTGTGCTTTGGAGAAAGTGCTACAGTGACTTTGAGTCGGGAACTGTTAACATGCACAAGTGCTGTGAGCTCGCTCCTGGTCCTAAGGAAACAACTAGCAATGGGAGGATGCTGGGCGATAGCCCAGTTAGTAAAGTGCTTGCAGTGTGATCTCGAGGACCTGAGTTTAATCCCCAGAACCCACAGCTGTAAAAAACATCCAGGCATTGGAACCCATGCTTGTGAGGGGGCTCACTCCCCAGCTAACCTTGCCTACTTGGCAAGTTCCAGGCCAGGGGGAGACTCTGTCTCAAAATGAACAAGGTAGACAGTACCTGAGGAACAGCACCATGTATGCACATACATATATGTGCACATGCATGGATGAAGGTGAACACACACAAACACGTACACACATACATGCACAAGGAGAATATGCTTTTTCAGTGAGTTTATGACCATGGACACATAGAAACAAACAGGAAGTGGAAATTTTCTGGTATATTATGGGCTGTTTTGACAGCCTATAAGAAGACATGCATTATGAAGATGAACAATGGGGAAACATCCCCTAGCATACCACAGTAATTTACAGTAAAGGGGGGTTCTAGGGAGACGTGCACACCCCCATTCCACTGCTTTAAAACCAACAACAGGTTTGCACAGGAGAGAGCACAAAGAGAACACACTGAAATGCTAATGCTCTCTTAGATCTGAGAGGGAAGGTTACGTTCCAATTTTCTTAAGTGTTGAGGGTTTGGCAACCCTTTCTCTGTTCCCACTGACACAGGAAGAGGGCGGTTCTTGCGGAAGGGACCCTCATGTCTCGTGGTCCCGGTGCCATTGGAGTCACATCCCCTCCTGGGTCACCTGATGTTTCTAACATCCTTGTCAACAATGCTCCCACTCTCTCCTCTGAGTGGGGAGGCGGATAGGATGATTTTATTTCTCTCTTCCCTGCAGGCCGGCCAAACAGCTTTGTCCATCGCTCTGAATTCACCTGCCCACGTGGAAATCGCAGAGCTTCTGAGGGCCCACTCGGAGCACGGCAGGTCCCTGGGGCTGAAGGAGCTGCAGAAGAATTAGCAGCCAAGAACAAAAGGTTCCTTTGTTGGACTCCCCCCCTGCCCTTAGAGAGGGCCGGGGTCACAGCCAGAGGGCCACCGTTCAAGACAGAAACTATGTCAAATATGCACAATACATTCCCGGCATACAGTTCTGCTCATTAGGATGCTTGGTAGTGTTTGCCTTAGGCCAAGCCCCCCCAAACTACATGGGGTTCAGAGCAGGGTGCGAGGTGCAGAGTGCAGGCTGCAGTGGAGTCGCCCAGAAATTCAAAACAGCTTCAGCTTTGAATTCCTCACGATGTCGTCTTTGCAGCCCTGTGTAGCAAGCACGTAGGTAAGGGCACGCTTGCACAGTAGAAAAAGCAATACTTTTTACATGGAGTTTTAAAGGGCACCGTCTTTTTGTTTTTAATCAAGTATGTATACAAATATGTCCCAGTGAATATGCATGTCTAGAGAGAATGGCAGAGGAGTCTAAATTCAGGCAAAGGAGGACTAAGCCCAGTTATGTCAGTGCCAGGCTGTGACACTTCTGAGTATCCCATCCCCTCTATGGAAGTAAGGGGAAAACCAATCCAATGGTAAATACTAGATGCATGCTTGACAGAGTCCAGTTGTTTTACCCATTCTCAACCTACAAGAGAAGCAAGTGAATTGGCCAGCTTCTTGCTGGGAATGGGACATTGTAGAAGTCAACATCATTCACCCATTTCTAGAAGCACAGGGCCCCTATAAGCAGGTACCAGCTCTGAGAACTTCCTGGATCTTTGCTGCATAAACATCCAGCCTGGGCTGCAGTAGCAGCCAGTGGGGGCAGAATAGAGCTCTCCCTTAGACATCTCTCCCAGGGATAGTGCTTTCCTAAGCATCCATATCCCCTGGGTCCTGCACATGAAAGGCTCATGGTCATAGCTCTGAAAGTCTCATGCAATCACACACACACACACACACACACACACACACACACATCTTTTATATAAAAGGAAGAGTATCAAGTATCAAAATTGGTGATCTGAACACTGAAAACACTAAAGCAAGATTTCTCATTTGGCCTGGAATACCTATTTGCTTGGTACCCCTTGGCCGAGTCACAAAGTCTTCATGAGTAACAATTTCACCATCCCCAAAGTGGAAGTGATCGTACAACCTACCTCTGGGAGTCTCCACAAGAAACGGCTGTAACAGTTTTGGAATCTGGATGATAACCCAGAAAGGTTGTCTTCAGAAGTTCTGCAGCAAAGTCCTCCCCACGGTGGGATTTGTGAGCGATGCCCAAAATCCCACATGTGGATGCTGCTTAGAGGTGGAAAGAATGGTGTGACAGATGAGCTTTAAAAATGCTTTACGTGGATTTATTTCAATGTCAAAACACAATGTAAAAGCCAACACATACCTTAATAAATGTTAGCTCCGTGCTTCGCAAAGGTTAATGTGTATCCAGCCCCAGGGATCTTGTTATACTGTAGGTCTGAAACGAGGTCTGGGTTTCTATGTGTCTAACTGGGCCCAGAGGATGCCAGTGCGGTCAGGCTACAGCCACGCTTTGAGCAGCACAGCTCCGGCCTGTCTTCTTTTTGTTTATAAATTAAAATGTTGCCTCCCAATTGGTCTCAAGATTTCTTTGCTCTTGATTCTTGGGAACTTGCAATGCTGGCCTGTATTCTCTAATTTCTCTTTGCTATGACAAAATACCCAAGGAAGGATACTTATGAAGAAAAAGAGGGTATTTATTAGCCCACAGCTTTGAAATTTAACCAGCCTGGTTTGGGTGTTTGGGCAGACCTATCGTCTGCCCAGAGCCTAGAGGAGGAAGGGATCACAGCTGGGTAAAGGGAGCACAGCTGGATATAGGGAGCACAACAGCAGGGTGAAATCGGGTTTTTGAGCAATGATCTTGTGACAGCTGCTCTAGGTCCCAAGAAAGATACCTTAACCACATTGACAGCTTGCCCCCAGATGACAGCATGGCTGCTCCTTAAGGCTTCCCAGTGCTAGAGTAGGGGGTGATATGCTGTAGAAACCGTAACAGCCAGAGGGTCATAGACCCCAAGAAGAGGCTTTGAGCTGAACTCTAAGGTTAGCCAGGCTGTCCTAGAGGAAGCAATGGGGTTGCAGATGTGACAGGAGTAAGGGCCTCACAGGAGAGGGTTTCGGATGGGAGAGGAGATTTGAGAGAGAAGACAGATGGCCTTGTTTTGATATTAGAGATTTGGCCTTGAGCCAATCTGTGAGTGTCTCACAAATTAGTTTAAGAATTTAAACTCCTTCCAGAAAAACATACATATGCACTAAACCCTACTTAAAACCCTACTGTTGGGAACCCAGCATGGAAACCTGCTAAGTTTGATTCCGAGGACCCACATGGTGAAAGAAGAGAACTAACTTGGGCGAGTTCTCCATTTCTACCCCTTCTTGATCATTCAGTTCCCGGATAAAAGACGCAAGCTTCAATTTATAATACACCTTTATCAGCACCAAAGCTGGACAGATATCTACCCTCTGTGCTATTAGAATCTACTTTCCCATCGATAACCCTGAGTCATTACTTACTATGTCCCATCCTGTCTACTCTTAACTCCAATAGGCCAGCCCTCATGGCCATGATTTTAAAATTCTTACCTCATGATGTCTTTTCTCCCCTTCCTCTCTCATCCTCACAGTCTCCTCAGGCCCCAAGCCGGGGAACCCCAAACCCCACCTATCTCAATTGTGCCCAGCTGTAGACTGTTGACATCCTTACTCACCAATCAGGGATAATGTGGGGGGGGGGGGTCACACAGAATTACATGCAAACTTTCTCTTTTGTCCCTGTGGGTAACCAGGCCTTAGGGGCCAGTATTCAGCATTACAATATATAAGAAAAGACCAAACTTCAAAAGAGATGTAGCTGAGAGATACAGCCCTGGTATGTTTGAGGGTCTTGGGTTCCTTTCTGATAGGGGAGGAACTGGAAGCAGGAGCACAAGTTAGGAGTCTCTTGTGAGCCCCTGGGTATAAAGCAGTGAGAGCAGTAAGGCCTGCTGGGAAAGGTACCAGGAATGAGGGCGTACCAGGATGTGGTCACAAACTGAGTAACAAGAGTTGGTGTCACCATTATCCCCAGTATCATTCTACTCCGCTTCCTTAATTATAGCGTCTCCAACTCACTGCCAAGGACAGAGACTCCTCTTCCCAGCTTCCTTTGCAATGTGGTCGGCTTCTTAACTACACATGGAAGGCGAGCGAGGCACAAAGGGATGTGCACAGACTTCAGGCTAAGGAAGGGACACGCACCTTCCCTGTCGCTTTGGCCAGGATACTGTAGCCATCCAGCTCGATCCATAAAGATGGGGCTAATGCCCCCACCCAGACAGGAGTCAGAAGGAGCTGGGGTCCTGTTACATCTGCTCTGAGCTGCTTATCCGTCCCTTGACAAAATCCAAAAGTATTCTCACCAGAGGTAAACCATTGTCCACTGGAGCCCCTCCCGAGATAGACAACATCCTTGAGACCTTGAGACAGCAAAGGCATCAGGATAGAAAAGCCTTTCTGATGCTGGGAATTCTAGAGGCAGAGGCAGGCAGATCTTAGGGTTCTAGGTTACCCTGGTTTACAGAACAAGTTCCAGGATAGCCAAGGCTACACTGAATAACCCCATCATGGGGAAAAGGAAAGGAAAGGAAGGGAAGGGAAAGGAAAAGGGAAAGGGAAAGGGAAAGGGAAGGGAAGGAAAGGAAGGGAAGGGAGGGAAGGGAAGGGGGGAGGGAAGGGAAGGAAGGCCTTTCCTCAAAAACTTGCCTCCCATCTGGGTGCCATGGATGTCTATGGTACTAGACCTGGTGCACAGTGATGGTGGGATTGCCCACCCAGAGTCCTGCAGAAAGTGTAGCCTATGCCACCCTGGCAGATTTCAGGATATGAGCTGTCCATGCCTGGCCAGTCTTTAAGCAAATCTGTTATGAAAACCTGGGCAAAAGCACTGAATAGTTTGAGCAACTTGAGAGAACACAGTCTCCTGCAGCAGCAGTGGCTGGTTTGTGAGAAGGGACTGAAGCCAGAGGGAAATGAGATTCCAGGAGAGGGTGAATTTTCATGAAGAGATGTGTTGAGGGGAGGAGCGAGGAGTCACAGTCAGAGCAAAGTCTGCTGGTGATGGGGGATGGAAGGGAGGCCAATCATCCTAGCCTACCTCACAAGGGCAACCTACAGGAAAACTCACCCCTACCCCTTAAAATATAGGCTGTAGGCACCACCTGAGCCAGTCAGTCGTCTCCTAAGAACCCCAAAGCTGGGATTTAGTAAATAGCTCCAGTTCCCTGGTATCTGGGTTGTAGTATAAAGAACTCTGAAGCTCCTGGTCATGCATCAGCAATGTGCTTGGCTCAGATGTTCAGAGCAGAGAGAGATGAGAAAGCCAGGGCCACCCGTGCCTGTAGATGCCTCCCCTCAAGTACGGGAGCTTTTCTGCCCCATGTCTTCTCCCATCCCCTGTAGGTGCACAGCACCATGACAGGATGCAGCAAAGGCAGGTGTCAATGGAACAGCCTGCTGCTCAATCCCAGCTGCAGCGTGAGGACCAGAGCTTCCTTAGTCCTGGAAGCAGCTGGCGCATGCACAGTGAGTGGGCAGCCTCTGTAACAGCAGCATGAAGGGCCAAGCTTGGGCTCTCCCTAGACCCTGCCTCTAACTATAGCAGCTTGCACCAGGCATAATGTTACAGGTCTTCACTCAGGCAGGTGGCAGAGACAAGGGTAGGTGGGTCTCTGTGAGTTTAATGCCAGTCTACATCGTGAATTCCAGTATAGCAAGAGTAGCGAGACTCTGTCTTAAAAAAAACAAAACAAAACAAAAAAAAAAACGATAACAAAAAAAACAGCTTTTGGTTATGGAGCAGTTAGCTTTCTGCATCTGTGAGTTCTACATCTATAGATCCAGCCAGTTGTGAGTAATGCTAATAATAAATACTAAGAATGCTTTTCATATGTCCTGCACAAAAACTTCTTGTTATTCCTAAGCAATACAGGGTGACAATAACTTAAATAGCATTTTCACCTCATTAGGCCTAAGCAATCTAGAGCTGGTTTAAACTATACGGGTAGCACTCCGATTTGAAGTCACACCCAAGTCCTCAGTGTGTCCTTTCTCCTCTTAACCCTAGTGTTTAAAATCTATTAGCAACAAAGGCAAACAAGAGCTCAGGGGTGGAGAGATGGCTCGGAGGTTAAGAGCTCATACTCCTCTGCAGAAGATCTGAGTTCAGTTCCAGGCACCCAAGAAGGGCAGGGTGCCACCTGTAAATCCAGCTCCAGGGGCAGAGGGTCAATCGCCCTCTTCTGGTCATCTCAGGTACCTACACACTTGAGAGAGAGAGAGAGAGAGAGAGAGAGAGAGAGAGAGAGAGAGAGAGAGAGAGAGAAGGAGACACACACACACACACACACACACACACACACACACACACACACACACACACACACACACACACACAGGGGTTGGGGGATTTAGAACAAGGCCCTGGGTTAGGTCCCCAAAAAAAAAAAAAAAAAAAAAAAAAAAAAAAAAAAAAAAAAAAAAAAAAGGAAGTTTGAACTCAACTCTGAAAATTTTAAATAAATAACTAAATATATAATAAGTGTGTGAGTTATGGAGAATATTATGCCATTTTACATAAGAGACTTGGGTATATGGGTTTCTGGTATCCTTAGGATGTTTTAGATGCAGCCCCCTTAGATACAAGGGACAACTGTACCTAGGCCCAGCCATTTTAAGGGCTTTAACACTTGAGAGGCAGAAGTAGGCAGATCTCTGCGGGTTTGAGGCCATCCTGGTCTACAAAGTGAGTTCCGGGACAGCTAGGGCTATACTGAGACACCCTGTCTAAAACAAACAAACAAAAAAACAAAACAGAACAGAACCAAAACAACAACAGCAGAAGTTGGGAGGGGCTTTAGATATGGTTAAGGGCTGTATTTTTTCCATCTTCCATTTGAAGACAGAAGCAAAGAGAGTTAAGTAATTCATCCAAGGACCATGTAGCCTAGTAAACTTCAGGTTCAGGATTACAAACCAGCCAATCAGGTTAGTTTTATGTCAGCTTATCACAAGCTACAGTCATATGAGGAGAGGGATTCCCTCCAGAAGATCAAGTTGCAGGCAAGCATGTAGGGCATTTTCTTAATTAGTGATTGATTGAGGAGGGTCCAGTCCATTGTGGTGGGGCCATTCCTGGGCTGGTGCTCCCGGGTTCTATAAGAAAGCAGGCTGAGCAAGCCACAAAGAACAAACAAGCCAGTAGGCAGCGCCCCTCCATGGCCTCTGCATCAGTTCCTGCTGCTGGATTTCTGTCCTGTTTGAGTTCCTGCCCTGGCTTCCTTCAATGGCAGACTACAATGATGGGGAAGTGTAAGCCAAATAAAATAAACCCTTTCCTTCCCCACTTGCTTTTGGTAACTGTGTTTCTTCATAGCATTAGAAACTCTAAGATGGGCTCTATGAAAAATCCCACTGCCACACACCCAGATCTTTTCTTGCCCCCGACTAGTGCCCCAGGCTAGAGTCAGAGTGGCTGGGGCTGGAGGTTACGGTAACATCTGACCTGCAGGTCTATTAGAGGTGTCCCTCAGGACAGAGTCTTTAAGATGGGGACAGTTGGGATGTCAAAATGCCCATGTTTCAGCATTTCTTGAAAGAAAGAGGCCTCTGTTCAGGGCCCAGACGTCTTAGTCTTGCATTGTCTCCATGGCTGGAGAAAGGAGCCCTCTCCCGGACCCTGGCCTGGGTCCCCAGTGCTGTGACTTCATAGACTCCTGGACTCCAGTGCAGCGAGAAGATGCGGGGTTTTAACTCCCCCAGGAAATTTCTTGGGTATTTAAAAAAATGATAATTATGCTCCCCCTCCCCACCAATTTGTTCCTAGCTTGCCTCAAACTCACAGAAATGCTCCTGCCTCCACCTCTCAAATGCTGGAACTATAGACCAGGTTATATACCACCATACCCTGGTCCTTAAGTATCTTAATGGGTGTGGCCTCCCTCACTGATTCCACAGCGGTGGCAAGTGCATCTTGAAGTCTAAGGTCCACGTAGAGCATCAGAAGTGCAGATCCCATTCTTGAGTCTGTGCTGAGCCCGAGACTTTGCATTCTAGCAAGTTCCAGTGCTGCTGGAGAGTAACCCCCTGTGGAAAGCAAGGGGAGAGACCCACACCGGACCGGTGTCCTCTCAGAGGAGGGGACAGGGGAAAGAGGGGACAGGAGATTTCACTGTACACTGTTGGAGACCTCATGAATTTTTCATAACTGTATGCATATGCCATTTACTCAAGAAAAACCAACTGAGGGAAGGATAGGAACAGTTTCACGTAGCCAAAGCTGGTCTGGAACGCACCAAGGAGCTAGGGATGATCTTGAACTCCTGAGTCTCCTGCCTCTACTTCCCAAGTGCGATGATGACTTCAGAGGCGGGCCACTGTATCAGCTTCAGGAAACTACAGAGTTTGAAACCACTCATTCTAGAATCAAGTTTAAACTCTGGATTCTACCGCCAATGGCCTTCAGGGCCTGCTATACCTGTTTCCCTAGAAACTGATTCTTTCTGAAAAAAGAGTCTACCCCCTAGGATGGAGGCCTTTAACTGTTCCACAGCCTGCTTCTCCCCAGCGTCCGGTGGCTTAATAAGAGAGACTTTTGTTCTTTTTGTTTGTTTGTTTTGACTTTTGAAAGAGGATCTCACTCTGCAGCCCACGCTAGTCTCCCCCTGCCTCCATCGTGACTCAGAAGAGTCAGTCAAGACCAAATGAACTTTTCTCCATAGCTTCCCTGAGTATTTGTTGGTCACATGATGACCCTGGCACCCTTTTTCATGCCCCTCCTGATCTGCATCTTCCGGAAGCAGGAAGCCTGTCTTGCAGCTCACAGTGATGAAGGTGATGCAGCTCATAGCAGGGACAAACACCGATGCACTGGGAAAGGTCACCCGTGCCAGGCAGCACAGGATCACTAGCTGTGAAAGACATGATCTCTTCTCTGATCGAGAAGCTGCTAGCTCCCTGGGACAGAACGATGGGTTGGTGGGATTTAAGGATTAAAGCATGTAAGAGAGTCTGCAAGGACAGTTTTCGACGTTCGCATCACGGAGTTCAGCTTTTGCTTTTGTTTTCCAAGACTGGCCTCGCTCTGAAGTCCAGATTAGCCCCCAACTCCTGGCTCGACCTGCTACTTGCTGGGATTACTAGTCCGCATCACCCATCCGCTTCAAGTCCACGATCTTCACAAGCAATCGGGCTCTGGCTCTGCCTCTCATGCACCCGGTTACCTCCAGCAAAACCTACTACCCCAAAAGAAGGGATTGGCCAGTATTTTTCACTTAATGTTCCATAGCCAGTTAGGTAAAATCAAAGTGAAACTCCCAGCAACCAAACAGTTCTCGAATGCCAGCAGGACCAGGGCAGAAGACGGAGAATATTCATAATCTAACCAGGGAGATTTTAGCTCAAGAGTTATGTGTTCAAACCTAGCCAAAACAATTTGTAAAAATGAAGGCAAAGAAGTTTGTTTTTTGTGGCTGGAGACTGAACCCAGGGCCTGGAGAGATGCTCAGTGACTAGGGGCACTGTAACTTCAGACCCAGTGGATCCTGAGACCTCTTCTGGCTTTCTTGGGTACCAGGCATTCATATGATACACAGACATAGAGAACACACACACACACACACACACACACACACACACACACACACACCGTCACACACACATGTAAACCAGGCTGGCCTCAAACAGGGATCCACCAATCTCTGTCTCTCAAGTGCTGGGGTTAAGGCATGTGCCACCATAAATATATTTCTGCTCAGTGTCTTGCTAAGCAAGCCCTTTCCCACTGAGCTACGCCTTCCTTCACCCCCTGCCCTATCCATCTGTGCTGGCCTGGCTAGCCTTTCCTGTCTTTCCATCAACCTGAGATTCTTTCCTATGGCCTGTCTCCTCCAGGAAGTCGTCCCTCTCTGTGGCTAGGCTGGAGGCTAAGTCATTGAAAAGCTGCACTGGTTAGACCTGGGAGAATTCCTCAGAGGCAGCAGAGACTGGCCAGAGCTTCTCATGTGTTGTTGTTTGTCAGGAATGGCCTCAGACTGTCAAGGCAGCAGGAGAGACAATTGCCACATTGAAACACCCTGAGCCAAGTGGGTATTTGAAAGGGATGAACCACCGTGCCTTTGACAAGCACTTTAAAAGTCAGATTTCTGATTGTGGAAACCCAGCCGCTTTGCACTCCTAATTTGATCTCTCCGTGGTGAGAGATGAAAAGTCTAATGCCATGGTATTTTGGGAATATTGTGTTCTCTTGAGCAATGAGTTGATCCCTGACTCTGCCTGCTTCTCTGGTCACCTCTTGTTTAGCGTAGATTTCATTTCAAGAAAGAAGGAAGTAGTATCAGGTGAGTGTCTGTTGGATTCTGTGTTTGCCAGAAGAGGGAGTCACAGAAGAGGGTACAAGCAGCCTTTCCCAGCCCTGTCCCTCTCAGGGCTGCAGAAAGCTTTGCTGCAGAGTGGATGGGTGCCCTGGTGCACTGGCGAGGTTAGGCAGGGTTGGAAATGCATGCAGCACCCTGGGGCCCACGAGGAGCCAGCAGACAACTAGAATGCAAAGAGGCCAGCTCCGTGGGGTTCAAGTGGAGAGGGGGTAGCCTAGCCATAAGTCAGTTATGAACGGTGAGAACGGGTTTCCAGCAGTGGGCTTGGTTTTGGGTTCAGCTTGCAGAACTGTACCTACAGCTCATGCAAGGAACACAGCCAGGGTTTCCACGTCAGCACCTGTCACTGTTTGCATCCAGTCTTAAGGGTTTGGTTTTGTTTTATTTTCTAGACACTTTATTTGCTGTTGTTTGAACCAGGGTCTCCGGGAGCCCCGGGCTGGACCTATCTTGAACTTTTGTAGCTGAGGATCACCAACCCCGAACCCTTGACCCTTCTGCTCCCATCTCCCATGTGCCAGCTGGGATTACAGGAAGCCACCTGCAGGCTTTAGCTTTTAGACAGTAGCCTTAATGTCTACGTCTTTCTAGAACATAATAGAAAAAATAATTAGCTGGGCATAGTGGTACATACTTTAATCCCAGCACTTGGGAGGCAGCAGTTCGAGGCCACCCTGGCCTCTACATGGGGAGTTCCAGGAAAGCTAGAACTGCACAGTGAGGCCCCGTCTCAAAAGACTGCAATGTAATAATAATAATAATAATAATAATAATAGCAACAATAATAACAATAATAATAACAACAATAAGGTGATGACAGATTAAAATTTGTATTTCTTGCTAGTCCCTGGTATTTAGAAAAGTGTACCCAAATCAAAGAAACACTTATGTGCAAACTATTCAGTCTGAGCAATATGCAGACTTAAATTTAAAAATGTCCTGAGTTAGCTGTTGGGTTGGAATTTGACAAGCAAGTCAGGATGCCCTACACCTGTGGACAGACCTAGGAAGGCAAGGGGGGGAAGTGTTGGGGATGAAAGGATTCACAGAAGCTCTGATGGTTCTAGGATAGAGGAGGAAGAAGAACAAAAGAGATGAAACTTTTGAAAGGTATTTATGGAATGGAGCCTCGGGGAAGACAGAGAGCTGGGGGAGGAGAGCCAGGGAGAGCCAGGGAGAGCCAGGGAGAGCATGCAGGCAGCAGCCAAGGCAAGGCCAAGGCGGCACGGAGCTGGAGATATCGCTGGGTTGGGAAGCAAGAGAGTGAGGGGTTAAGAGCACCGACTGCTCTTCCAGAGGTCCTGAGTTCAATTCCCAGCAACCACATGGTGGCTCACAACCATCTGCAGTATAATCTGATTCCCTCTTCTGGTGTGTATGAAGACAGCTACAGTATACTTATATATAATAAATAAATAAATCTTTTTTAAAAAAAAAGAAAAAGAAGAAAGAAAGGTCTGAGGGAACACACTCCTGCATTCCTAACACCTGGGACTGAATGCCAGGGGCAGAATGGAAGCTGGCGGGAGGAAGGCTCCAGGAAGAACAGGCCCTTCTCTCCTATGGCCCCAATTTAGCATTGGATAGACACGAACATATCTGAACTTCCCGAAACATTTTCTGCCCCTGGCATGCCTGGGCCAAGGGTAAGAGGGGCTCTGACTGGCGATGACATATATGGGTACAGGAGACAAGCTTCAGCTCACGCCCCCATCCTGGGTGACCTTCAAGGGTCTTGCCTTGGAACTTGAGTGTTGTGTAAGACTGCTGTCATGGTAACTTCTCAGTAAATAGCTAACAGACTAAAAATATTTCCAACAATAGATTTTGGGAGAGTCCTTATGTTCTCAGACACAACTGAATTGTATGTTTTAATTTGGAGGGGATGAGAAGAGATCTTTACAGCTGGAATATTCTAGACTGGTGCTTCCTTCCCAGTCAGAACTGCCTGTTGTTTTCAGAAGACAAATCTCAGCAGGGATTGGGTCTCTGGGAGGCAGGAAGCATTCAGAAGAACAGTCAGGACCACGTCATGCTGTGGACAAGTATTAAATTCTAAAAAAACAAGATGGCGAGTAAGGCTATAAAGTGCCTTTGATTTTTACTGCTGCAGCTTCCCGTAGTTCAACACAAATCTGTTTTCTGTTATAATTGCATGAGCTTCATCGACATATTCCTAATATTTGTTTAAGGATGGGAGGGTCACGATCAGCCAGTGAGCTCTCAAGTCTCCCTGAAATCAGACTTCGGCCTTTGGACAGGCAGAGTGTCCGCTCTTGTCCATGGAGATTTAGAAAATGGAACTTCAAGGCTGGAGGGGTGGCTCCAGGGTTAGAGTGCTTGCTGTTCTTGCAGAAAACCCAGGCTCACAACTGCCTGTTCCACCAGCATCAGGGATTCAATGCCCTCTTTTGGCCTCTTGGGGCACTGACATACAAATGCACATATGCACATAAATAAAATGGGCTATAATTTAGATCTTAATTTAAAAACAGGTTTATTTATTTATTTTATGCATATAGTGCATATGCACTGTAGCTGTCTTCAGAAGAGGGCATCGGATCCCATTACAGAAGGTAGTGAGCCACTACATGGTTGACAGGAATTGAACTCAGGACCTCTGGAAGAGCAACCAGTGCTCTTAACCCCTAAGCTGTCTCTCCAGCCCCTTAAATCTTAAATTAAAAAAATGAAGAAAATAAAACTTCAGCTACCATTAACCCTTTAAGATCAAAGTCTTAAGTGGGTAAACTGAGCAAGGATAGGAAGACTGAGAACATGCAGAGACACAGGCATTACAGCTTATGTTTCTTGTTAGCTGACAGCCAAGCACAGGGGAGGGACACAGAGCTCTCTTCTGGTGTCACAGGCTGGAGATAAGCACACAAGAACAGGAGTCCACCGCTGAGCAGCCGGCCTCAATAGCGACAGAGAGCGAGGAACGTGAGCCCCTAACTATGCATCAGGAGATCCAGGAACTGGATGACAGTGGACTCCTGCACACATACAAGGAGGCCCCACTGGGCCAAGTGGCTGCCTCTGCAGAGCCCAGTGTCCCCCAAATCATTGAGACCTGGCTGACCTCTGTGCAGCATGGGACAGCTGATCTGGAGAGATTCAAGAAACAGTCGTTGGTGCTGAAAGGATGGCGAACGGGATAAAAATCTCTTTCCAGGTAAACAGTGTGTCAGGCATGATGTCCATCCAGCACACACGCAGGACAGGCAGTCAGCCTGACAAGACTGACTACATGGTCCATGGCCACAGACTCTGAGCTGAGGGGTATGAGTTCCTGACACCCATGGAGGACGCTCCTAAAGGCATGCTTGCTTGGGACAAGGTCACACCCCAGTTCAGGGGGTGACAAGACTCACCACTTGTCCTGGGAGGGGAACCTCACTGTCAAAAAGGAATGGAAGCACTCCCAGCTAAGAGCTGACAAACAGAAGGACCAACACGTCCCTCCCCCTACCTCAAGGTGCTGACCCTCCACCTCCTGCCCACAGGCCACTGAGGTCTCTAGTGTCATATTGCTACGTCTGCCTATGCACTGGAGGGGTTCCAGGCCAGGCCTCCAAACTCTTTTATCCCTCCAGCTCCTTCCTCAGGCTATAGCTGGGTCCTAACTTCTAGAAGGCAGTGAGTTGGCCAACCCAACTCAGGCCAAAGACTGGGCTGTCCCTCAGTCCCATCAGTAATCTGGTCAGACTGTTCATCACTGTCAGTCACTGTCTAACCACGAAGCCTTAATGTGCGAACATGTACTGGGGGCCATCAATTACTCCATATTTGCTGGCCTGTATGAGCATGTCCCCTGGTCCTTGCCTTGTCTGCTGTCACCATGCTGCTGGCCTGCCCAGGGAAGCCTGGGGTATACTGCTGTTTTTGATTGGCTGGGCCAGCTCTTCACCATGGCCAGGGCTGGAGGTGGCTCCAGTAGCTAGGAGAGGATCAAACTGCCCAAACTCAATGCCTCAGGTCCCATCTACGAGGCAGGATGGGGATGGAGCGCTCTAACCCTTCTTTCTCTGTCCTTTAGGGCAGCATTCAGAGCCTCTGTCCCCAGAGTGCCCCTGGGGGACAGAGCCAAAGATCTCAAGCTTTGTGTCTCTTGTGACCTGGAACCTTATACCTGGTCTGTCACTTTTTACTCCATCTGGGCCAGTTGGATAGCCTATGCCACAGCTCTCAGTGCCACATCTCTGGGCAGGCCCTTCCTGGGCTCAGCTAAGACAAACGTGGGACCAAGTTGGGAGCTTGTCTCCTTTGCCCCTGCTCTGTCCCTGGTTACCATGTGGTATCTGTCAGGTTCAGACCTTGACAGGCCGAGGGAGGAATCTGACACTGATTCTCTCTGACTGGGAAATAAACACCTCTGAAGGAGAAGGAAAAAACAAAACAAAACAAAACAAAACAAAACAAAAAACAAAACAAACCCCCCCCCACCAAAAAAAAAAACACTAAAAAATTTTGGCAGGACTAACAACAAATCTGTCTTGCACAGAGAGAGATTTCAAATAAGAACATTAACGTAGCAATGAACTATCATACTGTCAGAATGTAGACATTTGAATTGAACTCGCCTGGAAATCTGTATTACCCTGTGGAAATTTCACAAACCAGAATAGGAACGAAATTTATAATAAAAACACAGGCCTTGATGTCCTTGAGACTTGTACAGAACTTCATTTGACCTCTTCCTTCGGCTGATTTTAACTTACGAGCCTGTGTGGTCTCGCACAACACACCTCCTAAATGAGCTTATACTCTCACCCACTGGATAACAGTTCTGCAAGGCATATACCTTCCCTGGGAGCAACGTCACTCCCAAACTCTAAGTCATATGCATTAAGATGAATACCCAACCCTGCCTCAGCTCACTCACTTTCTCGTGTGTCTCACACGAGTACATGAGCACGTGCAGAGGCCATAGGAGGGCGTTGGTGTGTTTTAAGGGTGTCAGCTTTTGCATTGAGAAGTTTCAGAAATATCTTAATACATTCTGATCACAGCTGCTTTCCTTAGCAGATAGACATGTCACCTGCGGTTAGACTAAAGTGTTAAAAATATAGTCTCTTTACTTTAGGGTGGCAGATGCCATTCATCAAAAGCCTGTCCTGGAGCTCACTGGTGACATATGAAGGAACTCACTGGTGACATGATGCTTGCCCTAAAGCCTAACAGTGCTAAGTTCAAGCCTCTGAACCCATATAAAAGTGCCGAGTGATAGCCGAGTCCACAAACTTGTCCTGACCCCCACGTGCATACCATTGCACGCACGCACACACACCCATGTACACACACCTTCCCTTTTACTTCAATGTCTTAGGCCTAGCATGGTGTAGTACACCTTTGATCCCAGCCCTCAGAAGGCAGGGGCAGGCAGACCTCACTGAACTCCGGGCTAGCCAAGGCTGCGCAGTGAAATCCTGTCTCAAAAAAACCCAAAAAAAAAACAAAACAAAAAACTCTAGAATTTGGGCTGGAGAAATGGCTCAGTGGTTAAGAGCACCAACTGCTCTCCCAGGGGTCCTGAGTCAATTTCCAGCAATCACATGGCGGCTCACAACCATCTGTAATGGGACCCGATGCCCTCTTCTGGTGTGTCTGAGGACAGCAGCAGTGTTCCCAGATACGTAAAATAAATAATTCTTTAAAGGACAAAAAAAGACCTAGAAATTGAAAAACGCTTGGATGAGCTTCATGAACCAGAGTCAAGACTGAATCCACTCCACAGACAGACCTGGGAGCAGCACCAGGCACTGAAGAAACACTTCAAGATGGACCCTCACTCTAACTAGGAGAGAAGCAACGTCCTGGTTGCCAGACTCAACATGAAAGGAAGAGGTTGAAACTCGGTTGTCTTCAGTGCAGGGACAAGAGAAGGAAGTGCAGAGTGAGCCTCTCCTCCTTGCTGTGCCAGCCTCCTCAGCCTCCTGAGCTTCCAACGCAAAGCTTTACCATCACCCTCTGCTGTAGAGCCTGGCACAGTCCGAGGGGTCCTCCTGGGACACTGACACTCCCAGGTGACTCTCAGCTTCGGCAGACTTGAGGAGGCTCTCTCTCTACCTCAACCAATGGGCACCAAAATGGAGATGACATGTCCAGGATTCCTGACTCTATGAGGTTCCAGAAACTCCACAGGGAGACAACTGACCTGGATTTGGCTTAGGAAAACCCTTGTCTTCTACGAAGCTAAGAGCTCATTAAGATTACTAAGAGCGAATGCTGGTGGAACTCTCAAGATGAGACAACTAAAGGTGATCTCTTCTTAAACCTGCATAACATTTGGTTTTGTCTTATGGACAACCAGGCTCATTGGAGCTCTTGTCCTGCTTCCTTTACTGTGATGGGAAATGTGGTGCCACCTGTACCGTCTGAACATGCCACCAGCCACCGTTTAAGTTTGGAATTCACGGGCCTACATTCCTAGTTTGCTTTTATAGCTTGAAGGCCTTTAACGGTCTCTCTATGTTGCTCAGGCTGGATTCTGAACCCTGAACTCACTGTGGCCCTTCTTCCTTAATCTCCTGATAGCTGGAACTGAAGGCTGGGGCTTTGTTTTTAAGATTATTAATTGTACGTGTGCTTTGCCTGTATCTATCTCTGTGTACCGTATTTGTACCTGGTACTCCTGCCAGAAGCAAGCGCCAGATGGCTGTGAGCTGCCATGTGTGTACTAGGAATAAACCCAGGCCTTTTGGAAGAGCATCCAGTGCTCTTAACCACTAATGCATCTCTTTAGCCCCTAAATTTGTTACTAACCTCCAAGTCAGTGGTAAGTTGTTCCGGTGATACAGCTAAAAAAGCGAACATGGAGGTAATTTTCTACCAGCCCCTCAAAGCAAAACAGCACAGCAAGAGACAACACAGGGCTTGAGAGATGGCTCCGTGGTTATGAGTCCTACCTGCTCTTTCACAAGACCCGGCTTCAAGCCCCAGCATCTAACGAGTGGCTTGCAGACAATCATCTGTAATCCCAGTCCCAGGGCATCTGAGGGCACCAGGCATGTGGTACACAAATATGTGAACAACATCCATACATGTAAAATGAAGAACTTTTTAAAGAGACAACATAGCAGCAAGAATGACTGTGCCCATCTTACATCTGACATTTGCCATCAGGACTGAGGGAGGATACAGAAAGAGAGCTAGCGCCTTTGGTTCCACTCCCAGCATGGGAATAAAACCAGGGGTGCCTGGTGCTGTCTTCTGTAGACTCCCCAACCTCAAAGGGGTGCCAGGGCTTGCTCAGTTGCCCTAACACCGCATGGTGTTTCCCCCAAAACTTAATTTCCGCACTTGGCCCTAGTTACAAGGAGGGGTTCAGGACACCTAGGGCTAATGGAGAACATTGCAAAACAAGACAAAACATTCTGTTTCGTTCTCCTGGATTTCTTCAGTGTCTCCTCACTAAAGACTAATTTCAAAGGAAGTTCTATCTATGCACACACGGTCTCACATGTTAAGGTACAGACTGCATCAATGGAGGAGTTGAGGCAATAAAATGTAGACGCTATTAGACAATATACAGTTAATGGCAAAGTACTCTTGGAAATATGAGTAGGGAGATTAAGTAAACAAATGACAAATTCAAACTTCAAGCTTTAATATACAACGGCAGAAAAATAAAGTAATGTAATCTGTTGGTTCAGTCAGCCTGGGCAGCCAGTCTCTTCCAACTTACTGTGTCCTTTCCCATCCCACTGTGGCCTCTAGTAGTATTCCCTGTGTGTGGTTACACTGACAAGTTGCCTCCTTACAAAGGTAGATAGCTATTGAAAAGCTACACGCGCTGTCTAAGTCAACCAACATGCAGGGAGTGACCCTGCTCCCCCAGCCCCTTTCCCTGGGGGGGGAAATGTCAGCTGTCCACCCTTCAGTACAGAGACGCGATGGCGTACTGTCTGACTCTACCTTTTGGATGTGTTTTGGTGGACAGAAAGCACTCCAGATTGCTAAGGCATATTGTTAAACAGTTCTTTCAAATAGGGAATATCTGAGATAAACTTCTTGAATTCTTCAATATCCAAAAATACCTTGGTTTTACCTTTAAAATCAAATGCCAGTTTGGCAGGATAAAGGATTTTCGGTTGAAAGCCTTCTTCTTGCAGAATTTTTATGATGCTGGACCACTGACTCCTTGCATCTATAGTACTAGGTGATAAGTCGGCTGTCATCCTGATCTTGGCTCCTCTGTAGGTTATTTCTTTTTTGGCTCTGGAAGCTTTTAGAATTCTCTGCTTATCGCCAGTATTCCAAAACTTCACCAAGATGTGTCTCGGCGTGAGCCTGTGCTCATCCACTGAGTTGGGGATTCGATGAGCACTGACAATCTCAAGACTCTGGTCTTCCAGCTCAGCAAAGTTTTCTTCAATTACTTCCTTGATTATGTCCTCCGCTCCGTTCTCCCGGTTTTCCTTCTCTGGAATCCCTATCACTCGGATGTTGGAGCTCCGCAATCTGTCCTCTCTCTCTCTCAGCCTTTCTTTATCAACAATCTCCTTGGCCAACTGCAGCGTCTCCTTGGCCAACCCCTCCAAGGCATCTTCCTGTTCGTTCACCCTCGCTTCAATCATGCACGCTAAGGAATTCAGATCATCCATTGAGCTTTTCATGTTTAGGATATCTGAAAAGTAAAGGTTTTTGATATTTTCCACCTCCCTCTGCATCTGTCTGATAACGCCGATCACGCCTCTTCTAAAGTTTTCTTCGGTTTCATGGATCAAGTCTGCCTCTTTGCCCATTAGCTCTTCTATTTGCGGTGTCTTGCACCTCCCTTTTTCTGTGTTCATTAGAAGTGGAGTGGCTTGAGACGGAACACTCGACTTTGTACGTGAACAGCCTTTAGGACCATCACTACCTGCCCCTAGAGATTCAGATGGAGAAGCCAAATATAAGGTCAGACACGGTATCCCAAACCTTTGACCAGACTCGGCAGCTGCTCCACCATCCTGGCATTTCACCAGCTTTTTTCCCTTAGAGTCCCAAACCAGGTAACTAAAGGCAAGTTCTTTAAGTCCATGGAAGGTCTCCTTTTTCTTAGTCTGAGAAGACGTCTTTCTGTTTCCTTCTTCCTCTGATTCAGAGTCTATCACCAAACTAACTAAACCAATCTCCTCAGCACTCCTGGTGATTTTCTCAGCGCAATGCTCTTCTGTCACAGTAAGGCCCTGAAAGGTTGAGCCTCGAGCGTCATGTAGTACCAAGGTTTCTTCCTTTTTCCCCATTTCTGAGTTCTCTTCTCCCTCTTCCTCCTCCCCTGAGTCCTCTTCCTCCTCTTCTGACTCTGAACTCTCCTCCTCCTCTTCCTCCTCCTCCTCCTCCTCCTCTGAGCCCTCTTCCTCCCCCAACTCTGAAGCCTCTCCCTCTGAAGTTTCTTCTCCCTGTTTCTCTGAGATCTCTTCTTCCCCCTCTAGCCTTGAGGCCTCTTGCTTCTTGAGAGTTTCTTTATCTTTCTGATCCAGTGTTTCTTCTTCGTAAGTCTTCACCTCTGGACTTTCCACTTTTACCTCTTTGATGAACAGGAAACTCAAACTGTCACTTGCCATTCTTCTAGCTTCGTGCTTCGTGTCTCCTAGAGTTTTACCCTAGAAGTTAAAAAAATAAAACAAAATTAAGCCAACTATTTCAGTGAGTTAAAACTTCTATTTTACCCTCTAAATTTAGTATACTTGCCTTGACAATAAGCAAATATCTGTAAATATTTCTGCTCTGTAGTGTTGAAGGTCAACGTCAGGGCCTTGTACATGGTAGGTGAGTATGGCTCCCGGGATAGTGTCAGACCAATCATCCATTCTCAAAGATATGGGTCCCCAAATAGATTCCATCTCCTATAACGATCCCAACTAACAATTGCTTCTTCTGAAGTACTGAGAACACATTTCCATAGGATCACGCTTACGCTGACTTTCTGTACCCCAGCACTTACTGTGTTGCATGTGATTGACAAAGCACATTAATGATCGCTCTTCATGTTTAGCAGGACCCTATATAATCAAGACCCTTGTAAGCCAGATCATTTACCGTTCCCTCTAACACAATTTATGCCCCCCAATTGTGTGTGTGTGTGTGTGTGTGTGTGTGTGTCTGTGTGTGTGCACGCACCAGAGCAATCATATACAAGTTAGAAGACAACTTTCAGGGAGGAGTTAGTTCTCTGGTCCACCACGGGCGTCCCAGGTAGGCCCTCAGGTCATCAGGTTTGTGCGGCGAGCACCCACTGAGCCATCTTGGCAGCCTCAATTTTAACTATTCTTTCTTTTCTTGAGATAGTGCCACTAATAGTCCAGGCTAGCCTCAAGTTCATGTCACTCTTCATGCCCCAGGCTCTGCCAACATTCATAGAAACCACACCTAATTTACACGGTGTTGGGAATTGAACCCAGGCTAGCCCTCCATTCTTAAGACTAAAAGATAGGCATAATGGTGTGTGCCTGTCACCCCAGCTCTTCAGAGGTGGGGTGTTAGGATGGGGAATGGAGGCTAGCCTGGGCTAAATGAGAGCCTTGATCCACACGAACAATAAATACAAAATAGTGAGCAACTGGAATAAACTGGACACTGAGGTTGGAGCACAACCTTTCACAAAGTACCAATTCTAGGTGTGTTAAAAGAGGACCTCAATATGAAAAACAAAATCCCTGGGCATATACCCAAATGATGCTCCAACATACAAGAAAGACACATGCTTCACTATGTTCACAGCAGCTGGAAAGAACCCAGATGCCCTTCAACAGAGGAATGGATACAGAAAATGTGGTACATCTACATAATGGAGTACTACTCAGCTATCAAAAACAATGACTTCATGAAATTCATAGGCAAATGGTTAGAACTAGAACATACCCTGAGTGAGGTAACCCAATCACAGAAACACACACAGCATGCACTCACTGATTAGTGGATGTTAGCCCAAAAGCTAGAATAAACCAAGACACAACCCACAGACCACAGGAAGCTCAAGAAGGATGACCAAAGTGTGGATGGCTCAGTCCTTAAAAGGGGAAACAAAAATATTCATAGGAAGGGATATGGTGACAAAGTTTGGAGCAGAGACTGAAGGAATGACCATTCAGAGCCTGCCCCATTTGGGGATCCAGCCCATATACAAACAGCCACAAAACCCAGACAATATTGATGAAGCCAAGAAGTGCATGATGACAGGAGACTGATATAGGAGAGGCTCAGCCAGAGCGTGACAAATACAGAGGCAGATGCTAGCAGCAAACCATTGAACTGAGAATGAAGTCTCCATTGGAGGAGTTAGAGAAAGGACTGAAGGAGCTGAAGGGGCTTGCAACCCCATAAGAACAACACTACCAACCAACCAGAGCTCTCAGGGACTAAACTACTACCCAAAGAGTACACGTGGACTGACCCATGGCTCCAGCTGCATATGTAGCAGAGGATGGCCTTGTTGAGCAATAATGGGAGAAGCCCTTGGTTCTGCCAAAGCTGGATCCCCCAGTGTAGGGAAATGTCGGGGCAGGGAGGCAGGAAGGGAGAGTGGTTTGGGAGGAGGAAAACCCTTATAGAAGAAGGGGGAAAGGGGATGGGATAGGGGACTTATGGACGGGAAACCGGGAAAGGGAATAACACTTGAAATGTAAATTCAAATATCCAATAAAAAAGAAAGCACAAAATCATAACACAAACTTACCTTAAAAATGTTAAGCAAGCCACAAACTAGAAAACAATACTTTATACAACAGAAAAGAGTATTGCTCTCCACAAGAGTTCTTTTCAATCGTTAAAGATGGGGGTGGGGGTGTGTGTGTGGCTAAAAGTTCACAAAGACATAGAAATAAAAAAAAAAAGTATAACCTTACTAAAGTGATGGGAAGATGCAAAACAAAACTGCAGATTTTGGCATTCACCAGCCATATTACCCTTAATATCTTATGGCTAAGGGGACTCTGCTATGGGATTTCTACATGTTCATGCAGTGGTCCCACTAGCGGGCACATGGTAGGCACCCTGTAAAGGAAATCAAAATGTACCAGGAAAAAGAGAGACCAGAGGAGGTGTGGTGTCTGAAGCCAGTCTGGGCTATACAGCAAGACCCCACGTCTCTGAAGATATCTGTAGCCTATAATAACCTCTAAATATCAACCTGCAATGATCTATGCGCCTATTAACCATGTAAGACAAATGAATGGAAGGCTTGAACGCTGTTCAAGGGAGGGAGACCAGAGAGGTCAGCAACTAGAAAGGCCCCTTCAGCTCAAGCTAGTGCTAAGTGAGATGCTGGGCATCCACAGCAGTGATGGGGTGGATGAAAGCCAAGTGAGGGCTCCAGAGATGGCCAACTGAGGAGCTCCTGCAGAGGACACAAGTTCAGATCCCAGCACCCACATGGGGTAGCTCCCCATAGAGCTTTCCTATGTCTCCTGAGGGCACCTGTCAAGGCATGCCCATGATGCCCAGCAGCACATACAGGCAAAAGCTTCCTACACATGATGAAATATTTTTCAGTAAGAAACCATAGCCCAGATATTCACACTGATAGTTCCACTGCTCTTCCTGTTGCTAACCCTTTGGTTGTACCCACTCATTTGTCCCCTTTTAATGAATTAAAAGATATGCTTAGTATTTATCCTTCCATTTTAACCCACCTAAACGTTCTCCCATCAATCTCTGGAACTCCTGTCAAGCAAACCTCAATTCTCTCCTCACCTCTTACAGTATTAGAATTTCCACATTGTGCTTAATTTTCTTAAGGGATTGTCTTAGATCGCACCCTACTCTTCAAAACCGCCACACCCACTCTCACATTCTCGGGCGCTCACCAATCTTTCTTGAAGCTCGTTTCTTCTGCCTCCTTCACTTCTCGTCTCGTTTTGCGGGAACACATCTTTCAGCAACTCCTTCAGAAAAGGCTTTCTGCTGGCAAATTGTCGGAGGCTGTGGAGGTCTGAGAAAACCTTTGCTTCACCGTCACACTTAAATGCCAACTTCACCGTGCACTGCAACTCGGGCTCCAATTCCCGTTCTCCCAGAAGGCGGAAGACTTGGCCCCACTGCCTGCGGATATCCAGAGTGGCTGCGGAGAAGTCAGCGGCCAGCCTCAGGGTGGCTCCGGCTCCTTCCGGCGAGCTCTCTTCCGGGGCCTTTAGACGGTTCTCTGCTTTCTGACAGCCGGGCTCTTCGGCCGGTCTCTCATCCGCACTCTTCCCACTCTTCCCGGACTCCCTCTCTAGAGAGTCTACAAGGCTGCTGCTCTCTCCACACCTCCCGCGTTCACGATGCAGGGCGTCTCCTGCTCTCTCTAGTGACGGTTTCACAGCAGGGCTGCTGTTGAGTTGTTTAGTTTTGTCCTGCTTCCTCTCCGGCTTCCTCTTCTCCTTGCTTCTCACAGTTATGTTTTCAGTGTCCTCATCTGTTCCAGAACATTCCTCTTCCACTTTCTCTCCTGGCTTTGGCCTTTCTGAGGCTGCATCTCCTTGCTGTTCTCTCCGCTCTTCCAGAAGCTTCACCCAGGGTGCTGCGCGTTGCAACAGCGCTTCCTTTATATCGTTTTTATAGGTTTCTCTCATCTCTGCAAACATTGCATCTTGCATTTCCATCAAAGCATTAAACTGCTTCATCATGGCTGCCGGTACGTCGTTGTGCTTTAAACACGGAGATGTGGCCATTTTCCTTTCCCCGTCTGCTGATGGCTTTTCTTTCTGCTCCTTTTGAAGCCTAGCCGCTTTGGATTGCACGCCTGACATGGTGGATACACTAACACGGAGTGCACCTTCTCCTCCTGGCGAGAGCTTCAGAAGGTCAAAAATTCTAAAAGAAAAAAAAAAGTCATCTGAAATATAAACAAATGAAAGTGTTCTCACTGAGTTCTATTGAGAAACTCGGCAAGAGTAAGCATGCTTAAAACTACGCGCTATGTGTGCTTTATAAACCTTTATTGTAAAGGGTCACTAATGTGATGTGCTCGTGGATATGACCACAGGGAAAAGTCACGATTTATGCACGATGACTAAAACCCACTGAGAGGTGGACAAGCCTGTAGTTCCGTCTAACTAGGAGAGCAAGGTAGGGGTCCCAGAGGTGGTGGTGAGGCAGGTGGCACAGTGAGACGGCCATCTCAAAGGTAAAGCAGCTCAGTAATGGAGCACACACACATCATTCTAAAAAGGCAGTGTGAAAAGGAGAACTGACCAGCTCCAATGCCAGAACTCCAGGGTAAAGGCAGTGGATCTCTGGGAGTTCAAGGCCAGCCTGGTCTACAGAGCTACTCAATGAGACCCTGCCCTGCCTTTTAAAAGAAAGCTGATAAGTAAGGTGACTCAGAGGAGGATGGTGCCTACTGATCGGAGTCTGATCCCTGGGACTCACATGAAAGCACAGAACGCATTTTTACAAATAAACTGCCATCCTCTAAACTCACATGCACACCCACACATACAACAAGATATAACAAAAAATTTAAAAAAATTGAAAGATAAAAAGGTGTGTGTACCACAAATAAAACAAAAAAGTTGAGGTTGACCTAAGAACATTATTTTTCCCTGAGTGAAAAAATGTTAGATACTTCCTGAGGGAGTCAAAATAAATCCCATTCCTCTTTCTCCTCCCATAGGCCCAATCTGTACTTATAAGGCCCTTAGACTAGCCAGGCAGCAGTGCCCACACACCTTTGATCCCAGCACTTGGGAGAGAGAGGTAGAGGATGTCTGGGAGTCTGAGGCCAGCCTGGTCTACAGAGCAGGACAGCCAAGGCTAAACAGAGAAACCTTATCTCAAAAACCAAAGTAGGTCCTCAGTCTGGATTCCTGACAAGCCAGAGCAGGAAGGGAAAACCAGTCCATTTCAACAACAGCATTTAATAGGGATAGAAGAATACTCCCTCTAGGGCTGGAGAGATGGCTCAGCGGTTAAGAGCACCGTCTGCTCTTTCAGAGGTCCTGAGTTCAATTTCCAGCAACCACATGGTGGCTCCCAACCATCTATAATTGTGGTCTGGTGCCCTCTTCTGGCCTGTGGCTGGCATACCCCAGGATCAGGCCCCCAAAAGCTGTTAGAGATGGACCTATACATAATAAATAAATGTTTAAAAAATTAGAAAGACAAAAGGCATGTTTAATTAAAAAAAAAAAAAAAGAATACTCCCTCTAATAGTATAAAAGCTGCCTTCTAGATATGTAAAAATATTAGGCTGCACCTAATAGCCAGAACCCAGTGACATCACTCGCTCATGGGCCTGTAACACCGTGATGCCCAACGGACAGTCTATGAGCAGATCCCAAGAACAATGTTGTGCACATCTGGAGAGACGCCACCTTGATCTGGCCTGTGGCTGGAGAGTGTCCCCCAGGATCTTGACCCCCAATTCAGAGATTTCTGTTAGAGACTGGACCTCATCTTCAGCTAAGATACATCAGGTAGGTGAGCAGCCTTGGGGGGATAGGCTTGGGAATTTAGAGTGTGAACCTTCTCTTCTGAGATGACCCCAGCATAATAAAGCAAGTTTATACCACCCACGGGACATCTACCTTCTTGTTTGTGATACCCACTCAGGGCAGCAGCTGGGAAGGAATCCAGGCCAACCTTGTAGGTAGGTCATCACCTCTCACCGTCTCACCACAGACCCTCGCCACCCGCTGGCTCAGAGAATTCCAAGTCAGCAAGGGATACACAATGAGATCATTCATGTCTCAAAAAAAATCAAACAACAGCAAAGTGAAGAATTGTATGTTTTCATATTTAATCCAGAAATTCATAGCAAATTTGTTTTGCTTTGTCTTCTTTTGGTCTAGACAGGAGTCCCCCATTTGCCTCACACATAAAGCCAGTACCATGTTACATGCTAAGAGTCCTAGTCCATGCCACCAGCCCTGACCCTAGAATAGTTTTCTTAGTTACAGCCAAGCCCCAGAATTCAAGAAAACAGCAAAAAGGAAATGACTCAACAGCTGTAAGAGGCTAGAGAATATGAAGATGATGAGATTAAAAATAATAAAATTGGGCTGGAGAGATGGCTCAGTGGTTAAGGGCACTGACTGCCCTTCCAGAGGTCCTGAGTTCAAATCCCAGCAACCACATGGTGGCTCACAACCATCTGTAATGGGATCTGACGCCCTCTTCTGGTGTGTCTGAAGATAGCTATAGGGTACTTATACATAATAAATAAATCTTAAAAAAAAAAAAAGGGAAAAAGAAGCACAAATGAGGCCATTTTTCTGCACCTGGTACACCTAAGAGCTCCTGAAAAGACTATTATGGTGGCCTGCAGGGGCCAATTGTCAGATCAGAACTTCAGCACTGGTGACATGGGAAGGTTGCAGGTCCAGGGGTTAATTACCTTATCTTGCTTGGGCTATTCTTCCAGAACAGCATTCCTTGACTGCCCCTGTGTCTTGTGACAAATGGATAATCACCTTTTAGAACCTATTAACTTAGGAGACCACTACAGTGAGCGTCCATGGACTCAAAAGAATGTCATCGGCATCTGGGCCTGTAGAAATGCTTCCCCAAACTTGCCGGACCTGTCTCCCTGCTGTGCCCAATGTATTTTAAATTTGCCTTGACTTATGATTTTCTCTGTTCTGTAATATTATAAAACTTTATGAGAGACTGCTTCCATGTTGGAATATGGAGTTTGTGATAACCTAAATCCATGTTCCTGGGCCATGGACAATCAATGGCGCCATAATAAACTATTTAGTATTTCCCCTAAGAGCTATGACTTTTGCAAGGACACCAAAATTAAATGAAGGCAGGGTGGTGTGTGAGCCTGAAATCCCAGCACGTGGGGTTGAAGATGGGGTACACAGCCAATACCAGCCTACCCGGGGCTTTGACTTTGTCTCAAAAACAAAACAAATACCCATTTATCTCAACTATGGGAAACCACTTTTATATAACTTGCCTACAATCCGAACACTTGAAAGTGAAGATAGGAGGATCAGGAGTTCAAGACTAGCCTTGGCTAAAATTGGAGGCCAATCTGGAAGACATTAAGACCCCCATCTCAAAACAAACAAGGAGGGTCCTGGAGAGATGGCTCACAGCTAAGAGCACTGTCTGATCTTCCAGAGGCCTTGAGTTCTGTAACCGTATGGCATGCTAACAAGCCTGACTCTAGTTCCATGATGTTTCCAGTATGCAGGCAAATACTACCTTTTCACAGGTAAAATAAAATTAAGCAAAAAAAAAAAGTTAAGGGGCTGGAGAGATGGCTCAGCTGTTAAGAGCACCCCTGCTCTTCCAGAGGTCCTGAGTTCAATCAGCAACACATGGTGGCTCAACCACCTGTAAAGAGATCCAATGCCCTCTTCTGGTGTGTCTGAAGACAGCTACAGTGTACTTATATATAATAAATGAATAAAAAAATTAAAAAAAAAATGTTGCCCTCTAGAACTTATGGGTGACTGACTTAGCAGGAGTCCCTGGTCCACTATTGGACTTTTGGGTGAGGTGCCATGACAGAAAATTATGGAGCACTTTAAGTTGGAATGGCTGAGGCAGGGTGGAACCTGTATGCCAACTGCAGTCCGCAAAGAACAAAAGCTCGAAGGGTGCAGAGGGCAAAGCCAGGAGGGAGACCACTAACTAGAGGCTAAAGTTAGAACAGGAGCCCAGAAGCTGCTGTTGTCCAAAGCACTGATGAGTTCAAAGGTTGAAAGCCTTGCAGCTCTGTCCTCCATGTGGGGTATGGTAGAGTGCCTGCCATCCCAGAATGGGGGATTAGGAGTTCAAGATTATCTTTGGTTTCACATCAGGTGTTCAAGGCACCCACCCTCCCTCAAGACAGGCAAGCCAAGCAACCTGGCTTGGTGGGCTAAGCCTTTAATCCCACCACTGGGGTGGGGGGTGGAGCTGAGAAGATGAGGGGTCATCCTTGGCCACACAACTAGGACAGCAAGGGCTCTGTGAAATTCTCTCAAAAGTACATTATCAAACCAAATCAAATGCAAGATGAAGACTTTTTTTCATCCTGCTGTACAGCAAATTGGATCCAGGGCACAAGCTAAGCAGTGCACCACCCTCCCGAAAAACCTCCAAGGTGGGGAGGTGGGGAAGGGAGAATCCACAATCCAGAGGGAGGGAGTTGCTAATTTGAAAATGCAATGAGTAAATAAACATTTGAAAAGCAGGAGGAACTAGGCAGAGGCCAAGGAAATGCAAATCCAAGGCTCTTCTACCTCTCCTACAGCCAGGAAGTCCTGTCCTCCCATCCCCCCATCCTCCAGGCGGGAGTTGGTTGTGCTCAGATAAATTTTCCACTGTCCTCATCTGTAGGTTTTCTACAGTACAGCACCAAGGAGGCACCCCCTCCCCCAAACAATTTAAAATGTAAATCAAGCTACGGTGGAATGTGATCCCAGCAGTAGGGAGGCTGAGACCAAAACTGCAGCTCCAACAGCTCTAAAAGAAGCAAACAGCAAAGCAAGGCGCAAAACAAGCAGCTCATCAGTTTCCTAATCACAGCTCTAATGGCCGCCATCGAACCTGATGTGAAATGTGCCAACTTGGCTCGGTGCTGCAGAGCTTAGGGATAAACATCAGACTACACAGGATCTTGGATGAAAAAAAGATCTCACAAACTTGTTTAATGTTTAGTGAGACAGGGTCTCACTAAAACCGTCCCAAAGAGCATTCAAGGGAGCCTTCTGCCTCAAGCCTCAAAGCAGTTGGGACTGTAGGCCAAAGCTATGTATGTTTTCTCCTATCTATCTATCTATCTATCTATCTATCTATCTATCTATCCATCCATCCATCCATCCATCCATCCATCCATTCGAGTCGGGGTCTCTAGATAGCCCTGGCTCATATGGAACTCACCATGTAGTTCATGGTGGGGTCGAACTCGGAGATCCACGTACCTCTCTGTCTCCTAGCGCTAGGCTCAAGGCCCGACTTATTTTATGCTTCAAACTAGGGGATTAAATGGTGGGGTGGGGGGGAGGTCAATGCTCTCAAACATTCTTGACACTAGGTTAAGCACCCTCCCCAAATAACAAGCTTCAATCCAAGACAGTTCTGTCACATTCCAGAGGGACTTTCTCCGTGCCCCACGAGCACACCCTGCAGCTTACCAAATCCGTGCCTTCCCCAGGAAGGAACCAGCTCTCCTCAGGTCAGGATTGATCTGTCCACCTACACTGGCGTCCCACAGCACCTGGAATTAAGTGTGTATCGCAGAAGTCAAGTTGTGACTTAGGTAGAAAACCACCCGCCTATCAACAGTAAGTGTATTTAGAGATGCTTAAACAGTATCCACAAGTTATCAATAGGGACAGTGGGGTAGGGAGAAGGCGGCAAGGAGGGGACGAACACCCCGGACCCAAATACAAGAAGGCAAAGGGAGGGCCCGAGGACGGTGGCTTCTGCCCTGTGCAGGAGAGCACATTAACATGACACCTTTAATGAACTGGAGAAGAATCCTGCTCGGTGTCCTAACAAACTTTGTGGAGGAACTGATGCAAACTCCTTCCCAGTCAAAGACACCGAGAAAAGCGTTCGATGGCGGAGGCTGGGAAGGGGCTGAAAGCCGGGGTCCCCCAGGCTCTTTGCAAAACTCTGGGGCGGCCGCTCAAGCTCACCTCCGCCTTCGCGCAGCTCCCGCCCGGCTGTCTCACGGTCCCCACTTTCCGTGTGCAGGAGCAATTCTCACTCCCCAGCCCGGAGCCCGCCAGGCAGAGCAGGGTGAGAAACACCGGGACATCCGGGGCCTAGCCCTGAGCAGCCTTACCTGGGAGCCACGAGGTCCAGCCGGGAGGTCACACGCGCCAACAAAAGCAGGGCCGGCGTCTGAGCGCAGGAGAGACTCGCCGGTCGTCCGTGCAGACTCCTCCCCTCCCTCTGCGAAGTTTGCAGGTTTCTAGGCCCAACCCCCCTCGCCATTGGCTTCCCTAGCCCCCTGCCGAAACTCAGTGGGGCCTGAGCCTGCAAGGCAAGGTGGCCCACGCCCATAAGCCATCCACACTAGGGGCCAGTTAGGGTGCAAATTAAAAAAAAAAAAAAAAAAATTGCCCCATCGCTGCTCCACGGCCTCACGCTTGGCCCGGGGATCGTACGCACCCCTGTCCTGAGTTCAGGTTCTGGTCGCCCCATAAGCAACACTAAGGGCTTAGGAACAGAACCTCGGTATCTCTCTCAGCTCCTCTCTTGAAGGCAGTTGATGGGGTAGACGACCTTCCGGCACCTCTAGAACCTTTCTCACCCTCACTTTTCTGCTCCAGGACCTTCGCACTAGCTGTCTCTCGGTGATGCCTTTTCCCAGGTCATGGTTTGAGAAAAATCTCCTCAACCTGTAATTATATATGTAGCTAACTCCAGGCTCCTGACCTTCCGGCCTCCACTTCCCTAAACGGAGGGGTACAGACCTGTGAGCCGAGGGCAGGGGCTGTTAGGGGACAAACGTGGTATGTGCAAGCTCTTTTCCAACCGAGTTACACCACCAATCCGTACTTCGACTTCGCACTTCTTTCAGAGCTGACTTTTTTTCCATCCCCAGGTCTCAGGTCAAAGATTAACTCCTGCGGGGATGGTGGCGGCACCTGTGGACCTCCAGCTGCTCTGAAGGCAGTAGTCCCCTTTATGCAGAGGAACTGGGTTGGTTTGGGCACTACAGTGAGACCCGTCTCTTTAAAACAAAAACAAAGGTCTTCTTTAAGTGGCTTCACCTAACGTTCATGTGAGGGAATTTTTACCTTTCCTAAAGAACACACATGGCTCCAATCCCAAAGCTCTACCATAGCCCTCTGTCGTCCCCACCCCCACCTTTTGGAGACAATACCTTGCTAGGTAGCCCAGGCTAGCCTTAAACTTCCTGCGTAGACTCCAGGCGTTCCCCTGCTTTAATTAACCAAGTGCAGGGGTTGCAGGTGCACACGATGTATTCTCGTTCCGTACACCGGCTTCTTGATTCCCAGTTATCAGGAGCCAAATTTCTTCAATTACTACATTTCCTTTTCACGTCCTTCTCACTCACAGGTTTATTCACTGTATCCAGGATTACGACTAGCATGCGCTACAGCCTCTGCTTGAACGAGGAAACAAGGGAGCCTAGCCCTGCTGCCACGGCACCACGCTTCCTGAAGGATTAAGAGGGTTGGTGCTGAAGAGAGGGCTCAGTGGTTAATAGCACTTGTCGCTCTTGCAGAGGACTCGGGTTCAAGTCCCAGCACCTTCATGATGGTTTACAACCACTTGAAACTCCAGTTCCAGAGGATCTGATGCCCTCGCATGACCTCTGAGAGCACCGACCATACCTGGGGTGCACGCACATCTGTGCAGGTAAATACGCATTTAATTGGTTAATTAGTTAATCAAATCAACAGAAGAGTGGGCTGCTGGACATGGTGGCCCACATCTTTAATCACAGCACCAGAGAGGAGCAGGCAAGTGGATACCTATGAGTCCAGGCCACTCTGCTGTACACTGCTGAGTTCCAGGACCACCTACACTCTACAGGGAGAGTTTGTCTTAAAAAGAAAGATGAGCCAGGCATTTGTCTGAGGTAGAGGCTTTGGGGTTGTGGCTCGCTGGGCTCTCGCTGGGCTCGGCCGGAAGGTGGGCTGCCTTAGGCCACACAGCTGGCTCATGAATAGAAAAGCCTCACTAAGTCCATGTAAGTGAAGTTTCCCTTTTCAACATTGTACTTCCTCTTTGACATTATTATCTTAATTGTCTATTGTTGTGATGAGACACCATGGGCAAGACCACTTAAGATGGGGCTTACGGTTTCAGGTTCAGGTTCATGGCCAGCATGGTGGCCAGCATGCGAGCAGGGAGGCAGGGATAGCGCTGGAGCTCAGAGATTCCATCTTGAAACAGCCATGAGGCCGAGCGAGAAGGATGCCAGAACTTTGGGAGTCTGCAAAGTGCATCCCCAGTTACCCACCTCTGAGTCCTCCCCAAACTGTTCACCAACTGGGACCAACTCTAAAACAATAGAGAGGGGTCGCTCTCTTTTAAACTATTACCCCTTAAATTAAAAAAATTAAATGATAGGGAATCTAAAGATGTAGCTCAGTGGTAGAGTACTTCACTTATGTGATATGTCCTGCATCCTACCTTCAGCGACACACATGCACACATGCACAAACACACAGACACACACACACAGACACACAGACACACACACACAGACACACCATGCATATGTACAAATATGCACAATCAAGGTTGAATGCCAGTTATGGTTCGGAAAACGGCATGATTTAGTATTAAGTGTACTGTAGGAATGCAGGCAACAATTCAGAATATAGTTAGTCGTGCAAAAAATGTTCTGGTTTATTTTCTTTTAATGCTATTTTGCAAATATGTGATCTACCTGTGTGGGGGTGTCTGAGTGTGCCCCACACAGCACCTGAGAGACAGCGGGAGACAACTTTCATCAGGTGGTTCCCTCCTGCTACCTAGAGGGTCCCTGGACTGGAACTCAGCTCATCACGGTTGGTGGCAAACATGCTCATCCAGTGATGATCTAATCAGTCTCTAATCCCTCTCTCTCTCTCTCTCTCTCTCTCTCTCTCTCTCTCTCTCTCTCTCTCTCTCCCCCTACCTCCCTCCCTCCTTCCCTCTGCCTCCCTTTCTCCCTCTCTGTTTTTTTGCAACTCTGGGAGAAAAAAAAATGGGGGGTTTCAAATATGCTAGACAAGCCTCTACTACACAAATGAGCCTAATTTCCTCCTAATTTCCTTGCTGGGGGTTGGTCTAGTGTACTGTGTATTCAGATGCTGATTTCTATCCTCTGAGATCTAATTATGGTCTGGACGCAGGCATTGTCATGAGTATTGAAGAATCTCTTGTATCGAGGCCATGTAAAGTATGCTCCCCAACGATATCTGATTGGTTAATAAAATGCTGAACAGCCAATGACTAAGCAGAGGAGAGAGGAAGGGTGGACTTCGCATCCCAGCCAGAGTCCCGGGGAGAAGAGCCAGGGAGTCACCAGGGGAGGTCTCCAGGATTTCCGCAGAGTGAGCCAAGGAAAGATTGAATGCTAGTAACTTCCAGACCTTTCAGTGCTGGGAGGTGAAGAGCTTAGAGGTTAGAATAGCTCGGAATCGGCCCCGTTTAGGCTTACAGCTTGTTGATTTAAAAACACCAGATCTCTGTGTCAATTATTTGTGAGCCAGCCAGGTTCAGAAAAAACTACCACCATTATATTTCATCCTGTATTTCCTCAGCGGCAAGCACCTGCATTCTCAGAATACAGGGGGTGGGGGGTGGGGGGTGGGGACGCAGGCGTATCAGGATTTTAAGGTCATCTTCAGCTACACAGAGAGTTTGAAGTCACCTGGGCTACAAGAGACCCTGTCTCAGAAAACCAAATCCAAACTAAACAAACATAAATAAACATCAAAAGGGAAAGAGTGAGGTGATTCATCTGTGACAGTACTTGCCCTGTGGCCCTGGTAAGCCGAGTTTCATTTCTGGAACCAAGTAAAGAAAGAAGGAGAGAACTGTCCTCTGATCTCCACACATTCTCCATGACACGCATGAAACCACACAGAAACATCATACATACATACATACATACTACTAATAAATACTTTTTAAATGAAGGACTAGAGGGTAAGGAAGAAATTATAGATTAAAATTCAGTCGTGCAATCATTAAAAAGAATTCAGGGGCTGGAGAGATGGCTCAGCGGTTAAGAGCACCGACTGCTCCTCCAAAAGGACTGAGTTCAATTACCAGCAAACACATGGTGGCTCACAAACATCTGTAAAGAGATCCAATGCCCTCTTCTGGTGTGTCTGAAGACAGCTACAGTGTACTTATATGTAATAAATAAATAAATCTTTAAAAAAAAAAAAAAAAAGAATTCAGACAGCCTGCACATGAAGGCATACCCTGTGATCTCTTGAGAAGTGGACTTTAAGAGTATTCGAGTCTCTAGTCCAGCCTCAGCTACTTGGCAAGTTTGAGGCCAGCCTAGGTCATTATGAAACCTTGTTGCAAAGCAAAACCAAACAGCAACAGCAACAAAAAACCAAAGACATGGATTATATAAAAGTGACCTCATTTTGTTAAGCTTGTTTGAATCCTGACCGAGGCACAGAACCTATACAACGTTTGAGGTCAAAGGGAAATTGAACACTGACCTTTATATGATGCTATTACGGGATTGTTGCTTCTCTGATGCCAGGAGGAGGAGGGGCTCAAGGCACAGAGGTAAAGGTATTAAGTAGAAGGCGGGCAAGGTGGCTCAGTAGTTAAGACCACTTGACTACTTTTCCAGAGGTCCTGAGTTCAATTCCCAGGAACCATGTGTGGTACACAGTCACTTATAATGGGATCGGATTGCCTCTTCTGGTGTGCATGAAGATAGTACTCATATACATAAAATACATAAATAAGTCAAGATGTTTAAAAAGTATTGAAGTGGGGCAGTAGTGGTGCACGCTTTTAATCCTAGCACTTAAGAGGCAGAGGCAGAGGCAGGCAGATCTCTCTGGGTTAGAGGCCAGCCTGGTCTACAGAGTGAAACACAACATTGGCAGAGTTGATGAAGCCATAAGACTGCCTATCGACTTACCATTTCAGACAAAAGCCCCCAGGCGCTGAAGAGGTGGCCCAGTGGTTAAGAGCAGTCAGTATAATATTTTCCACTTCATTTATCTGCAAAATGTATTCATTTTTATGTATATGAGTGTTACAGATGTGTGTGTGTGTGTGTGTGTGTGAGAGAGAGAGAGGCGTCTAGACAAACAGGATATCACTGTGTGGTTCTGGCTGGCTTGAATGGCTTGAATCTTGCTGTGTAGAACAAGTTGGCCTCAGTTTGCAGCAATTCAGGCTTCATCTCCTAAGAGCTGGGCTGATCTGCAAACATATCTCATTCTGTTCCTAGCTCCTGAACCCAACACAGCCAGGGTTAATGCAGTTTGCACATACAAGAAAAGCCTTATTGTATCTTATCCGTGGGTTTAGGTCGAAGCAGTTTCATGTAGCCCAAACTTGCTATGTAGCTTAGGATGACTTTGAATTCCTGATCTTCCTGTGTCCTGAATGCTCATATGACAGGCATGTGCCACCCTCCCTAGTTTATGCCAGCAATGGAACCCAGGGCTCTCTGCATGTGAGGATACCAGCTGAGTTACGTCCTCAGCAAAGATCAGTTTTATTAACTGTTCAAATTGCCAGTATTAACTTCATGCTCAGTACCATTTACAATGTGCTACATACACAGGATAACAGGGTACGTTCTAGCAACAAGGCTCCCCAACATGTAGAGAGAAAGGATAGGGTGGGGACCAAGCCCCCAAACACTCACATGCATGTATCATTGTGCAGTGTTAAGAGCAACTGATCCAGCTGGTTAACCGGAAGGGGAGGATTGGAAACGTAGTAGAACCTGGTCTTGGGGACTAAACACCAATCGCGTGTAATATATTCCTTCTTGTGCTGTCGAGAGCTTGGTTGGATGTGGGGCTGATATTCTGAGAACTGGGTTTCAGAGTTACGAGACTACTCATCGCCGGCGGATCTTTCCTGCCAGATTCCACCTGCCAGGAGCGCTGATCAAAAGCCTCACACTCACGGTGCCTCTTGCGCCACCACGCGGCCACCTGAGGTATCTCAGGCTTCTTATTCCAAAGCCCCAAAGCAGGGGTAATCAAAAGATTGCAAGGATCCCTTTACCGGATTTCATTCTTGACGGGAAGGTGCTTGAACAGAATGGCCTTCCCTGCCTGGAGCGCTCAGTTTCAGCAGCCGAGTTCCATTATTTTCTTAGGTACCCAACTCAGCTAAAAGCCTACCCTTGGTTTCATGCAGAAAAGAATTCAGGAAGAGGAGCCGCTATGAAGCAGAATTGAAATTTACTAAAAGACATTTTAAATATAAGACGTATAAGGCTCTGGGTTGTGGGTTTCTCCAAGAGACCGACTTCATTGTCTTTAAAATGGCCACTTTCTCCTTGTTGGAGTTTGAAGCTGCTGACTTGGGAGGGTTGCTAGGACTTTGGACAGGAGATTACAGAGGTACGCAGGGCAGGATTACAATGGACAGAGTAAAGCTGACCACTCAGGAAGGTAGGGGAGGAGCGCTCCTGTAAGCGAAGCCAGCTATCTCTTTAAATAAAAAAGATTTATTTTCACTTAAAAATTTTTTTTTAGGGCTGGGTAGTGGTGGCACATGCCTTTAATTCAAGCACTCAGGAGGCAGAGGCAGGCAGATCTCTGTGAGTTCAAGGCCAGCTTGGTCTACAGGGATAGAAACTCTTGAAAACTCAAAATTTAGGCAATTTTTTTTTTTTTTTTTTTTGCCAGCGTGGTAGCATATGCCTTTAATTCCAGCACTCAAGTGGCAGAGGCAGGTAGATCTCTCTGAGTCAGAGGCCAGCCTGGGTTTACACAGTGAGTTCTAGACGTCCAGCACTACAGAGTGAGACCCCATGAAACAAAGGAGCTGCAGACAGGACTCAGTATTAAGAGCACTTGCTACTCTTCCATAGGACCCAAGTTCAATTCCCAGCACCCGCATCGAGTGGCTTGTAACTGTAACTCCAGCTCCTGAAGGACATGATGCACTCATGTTAACACGCCTCCACGACTAAAAACAGTAATAGAGTATAAAATAAAATTCTGGAGGCTGGAGAGATAGCCGAAGCATTAACAGAACTCCCTGCTCTTGCAGAGAACCCACACCGTGTCTCACAGCCGTTATTCCAGGTCTAGGAGATCGGAGGTTCTGTGCTGGCCCACTTGGGTTGTTACATCTGTGTGGTACATGTAAACTCATGCAGGCAAACACATATAAAGTAAGTGCATAAATCTCCTTTAAAAGACTAACTTTTTAAAAAAGATTTATTGTAGCTGTCTTCAGACACACCAGAAGAGGGCATCAGATGTCATAACAGATGGTTATGAGCCACCATGTGGTTGCTGGGAATTGAACTCAGGACCTCTGGAAGAGCAGACAGTGCTCTTAAGCACTGAGCCGTCTCTCCAGCCCCAAGGCTGTAACTTTTATTGTTTTAAAATATAGTTCAGTCTTCTCCTGGCTGCCTTGGAGTCAAGATGCAGAACTCTCAGCTCCTCCCCCAGCACCATGTCTGCCTGCACGCTGCCACGCTATGATCATAATGGGCTAAACCTCTGAAACTGTAAACCAGCCCCAACTAAATGTTAGCCTTTATAAGAAAATAAAGAAAAGGAAACAAAGTTCATGTGTACGCAATACCCTCCGAAGTCAGAAGAGGGCGCTCTATCACCCTCAGCCCAGATTTCTGCATTGTAACAGGACACTGGACAAAATAAAGTTAGACACAGAGATAAAATGTGGACAGCACCAACCGCGTCTCTTCTTGCTCCTTAGGCAGCTGCTTTATTCAGAACCTTTAGAAACATCTACATGAAAACCACTCTGAACTTTTAGTTTTCTAGTTCACTTACTGTTGGGCTCACTCCAATTAACGACACTAATACTAGGATTAAAGGGCCAAAAATGTAGTATGTGTAATTTTTAGAAAATTCCTCTTGTCAATTGTGGCATTCTCGGTGTGTAGGAAGCTCTGAAGGGATCACACCATTTCGGGCACAGCAATTACTCACTGGGTCCCTGAGGAACTCGATGCATCAAGTATCAGTTACTACATTAATAGACTTCGAGTGGCATCCCCTAAACGGATGATGTATAAATAAAGACAAAACAACACGTTATTTCAAAATGTGTATTTAACGCCATTCCATTCCATCAAAAGTGAGCGGGATCCCACTTGGAAAGCATTAATGTCACTATCTTCATTGTTTAAGGTGCACTTTCATTTGGGCTTCATTTGGTTTCTGCTGCTTGAGGTCTTCTTTTGGGTACCATTCACACAGGATACTGAGGTTGGTGGCTTCTCATGAACTGGGGATGAGATGCTAACCAAACCATGTATCTTAGATACATTATAAATTCTAAAAAAAACTTATAGAATCTCAAAAAACCTTAATGCCGGTCACTGCAATACACTGTCAGCATAAAAGTGAGGCATTCTGCACTTTCTAATAGCACGAAAAATATCTCAACAAGAGTCCGTGCACTGTGTGAGTACATCTACTCAAAGGGAACCTCAGTTAACATCCTCACTAGTTAAATAACATTTTAAATTAGGGCCCATTAAACTCCGGGTAATTGCTGAGCAATCTGCCGCACTGAGTTATAGTTCTAGGATGCTAAACTATGTCTACTGCTGACCCTGTACTCACCCTTCATGGCACTTTCCTTTGTTCTCAGCATCTCCCTTCCCAGCCCCTTTCACTCTACAAGCACTCTTACCCTTCGGCCACAGTTGCTGTTTTAGCTACAGAACTTCAGCCAATAGGAAGCGGAGACTGGGAAACTCGGGCTAAGCACTTCCGTGTCTGATTCCCAGGGCATTTGCTCAGTTCCTTTATGTTCAAGGGCTGCACACAGCTGCTGCAGGCTGAGCCCTTCTGCAGACTGGTATGAAGGTGAAGGAGAGGCAAACCAAACTTTTAACTTGCTTCCAATAGGGCTGAGGCCGCTCAAACTTGCTTATCGCTGCAGTGTGGTCCAGGGTTTCCACCTCCTCGCCTGCGTCTACAGGGGTTGGGAACGGGTGACTCTGACCTGCTAAGATGCCCTTCATTCCCAGTAGCTTCCCAGTAATGTGAGCTAGCGTGGACAGAACACAAACAGGAGGGCTACTTGTTCCTGTGGAGTGTGCACTGTCAAACTCAGAAACAAAGCCTATTAGGATGGTGAGTAGCTTACAGAGCTGTAAATGGACTCCTCAGAATCACCAATGGCTAACATACAGATCTATCGGGAGACAGGGACGGGAGGTCCACTTGACTGAGTCACACAGAACAGTCTGCTGTAATTCCCAGCGCAGCATATGAATAGTTCATTGCGAGGAAGTTAATTACACTGCTAATGTTTTCTGGTTTATTTGAAGAGGCAAATTAGCATAAGTAAATCACGAGTTAAGATGACAAGCTAAACCTTTGTTTCTACTCATTAGATGAAACCACAGGAGTTTGCAGTTAAGCCTCTGTGGGAACCGGGGATGTGAGTAGGAAGCAGAGACCGCAGCTCCAGTTTCTGTAAACAGAATCAGAGCCAATGATGATACTGGGTTTGAGCCGAGGCAACTTGTCATCCCAACCGGAAGCCGCATAATTCTGCTGTATTCTCGTTAAAAAGTGTGTCATGAAGATCAGGACCCGTAGCTCACGGCAGCAGCAGGCAGGGCCACGGCCCCTCCCTGCTGCTTTAGAATGGAGACAGCTTGCTCATGGGTCATGCCTTCCGGGTAACGCCTTCCGGGTAACACCACTGAAGAGCTGCTCACCTCGCTTTAATTGGCGGTCCTCTGCAGCAGCTCCCTATGAACAGGAAACAGTCCAGCTTAACCTAGTGCTAAGCAGATTAAATCAATATTAAAACTGCTACCGGGCTGGAGACAGGGCTCAGCGGTTAAGAGCACTGACTGCTCTTCCAGAGGTCCTGAGTTCAATTCCAGCAACCACATGGTGGCTCACAACCATCTGTAATGGGATCCGATGCCCTCTTCTGGTGAGTCTGAAGACAGCTACAGTGTACTCACATACATGAAATAAATACATAAATCTTCTTTAAAAAAACTTTAATTTTTTATAGGCAATTTTTTTTGGTTGATTTATTTTGAGGAAGGGTCACTATTTAGCCCTGGCTGATCTAGAACTTGATATGTAGACCAGGATGGCCTTGAATTTATAGGAACTCTCCTAAATTTGTCTCCTGAGGGTTGAGATTGTTGGTATGCACCATTATGTTTGGATGTTAAGCTTTTTTTATTTCCTTAGACTATGTAACCCTGGCTGGCATAGAGCTTGATATGTGGACTAGGGTGGTCTTGAACTCGCAGAAATTTGTCTGACTTTGCTTCCTGAGTGCTGAGATTAATGGTCTGTGCCACCACGCTTGGTTTAAGCAATATTTTACAATAAGAAAAATATAGTATACTGTTGTTTGAATAATAACGGCTTAACAGTAAAGTATAAATCATCTAACTCACTGGTAGGGATTACCAGTTGTCACAGTTTTCTTCACAGAAGCAGAACTTTGGTCAATACTCAGAGTTAAATGGGACTGGGTGGCATGCCATATTCACAGAAATATAATATCTAGGTAGAACTGAATCCAGTGTTAGCCTTACAATCAATGCCATCCATATATAAGGATGTCACTGCTTCATTAAGGTCTCAGCACTGTCACCTTAAACAGCTGAGTTATTATTGACATCTTAGGGATGCTATATGCTTGATTCAGTGCCTTCATTCTCACCTGACCAATCCCGAGGTTTCTAAGTGAATTCTATTTCGTCATTATGGTGGACCTCAAAATGGCACAGAACAGCTAGGTGGTGCGCGCCTTTGATCCCAGCACTCGGGAGGCAGAGGCAGGAGAATGTCTGCGTTTGAGGCCAGCCTGGTCTACAGAGGGAGTTCCAGGACAGCCAGGGCTACACAGAGACGCCCTGTCTCAGAGAAAAGAAAACAAACAAACAAGGCATGAACAAACAGAAGGCAGCTCTCATTCTAAAGTAAGAGTCTGAAACTGTGGGTGTCCGTGGAAACCCCTGGGGTTGAAATGGGAAGGAAAGGCCAGGTGTGGTGGCCTGAGGCTTTAACCCCTACGCTCTGGAGATGGAGGCCAGTGGGTCTCTGAGTTTGACGTCAGCCTGTCTAAGAAGTAAGTTCCAGGACAGCAAGGCTACATAAAGAAACCCTGTTCCAGCAAATAAAAACCAAAACAACAAAAAACCAATAACAACAATAAATAAATAAACAATGAAGGAAAGGAAGGAAGGAGGAAGGAAGGAAGGAAGGAAGGAAGGAAGGAAGGAAGGAAGGAAGGAAGGAAGGAAGGGAGAAAAGAAAAAGCCTAGCAAATGATTGGCAGAAAGTTTTCCCCATCTTTCGGTAGCTCTGAATCCAGTGAAAGCTAGTTCTTGGAGACAGCTGAGACTCCACAGGCATGGAGTCCGGCCCAGGCTCTGAGGGAAACTGAGCCAAGAGGCTTCCGAGTCCCTTCAGACCAATGTCACCCCATGGCACAAAGGCCTGAGGTGCCTGAGCCATGATCCAGAATTGTGAACCCACGAACTTGTGAATTCCTTTATGATAAAATATGTATGTCCAGGTCTAACTAGGGAGGGGGAAAGAAGCTGCATGATAATAATTATTAATTAGTCATATAGCCCAGTCCGTCCTTAACGTCTGTACTGTGGGCAAGGATGACTTCCTGCCCAGGTACTGATGGACACCGAGCTGCAGCACACTGGGAACACTTGCCATCATCATCCGAACCGTCTATTCCGAGTCATCAGCGTGGCACTTGTGAATGAAAGAGGAAAACTGGGGAATGAATGACTCGGGGGCTTCCATGTAAGCTGTGTTTACCCACTGTGTGTCCCAGCTTGGCCAGACACTGTAATATAGCCATTTATTGCAGCTAAGCATCCCTAATCAGGAATAACAAAAATAATTTCCAAATCTGAAAAAAATCTGCTGTGGCATGATATTCAAAGTGGAAAATTTTATGCTACAAATCTGCTCATGAGAAAATTACCAGAAATATAATATGAAATTATCTTGTTTTATATACATGTGTGTGCATATAAATAAAATAAATATGAAGCTTGAATAAATTTCCTTCCATATATGTAAATATCCTATGATCCAAATAAAATATCCCAAATCCAAAATACTGCTGTTCTGAAGTACTTCAGATAAGGCATATTCAGTCTAAACTCCATGATGTACAACTCACTATGTAGGCCAGGCTGGCCCCAGAGACCAGAGATCACCCATGTCTGCCTTCTAAGTAGGCCTATTTCTTGTTGGTTGCTGAGAGGACTAAGACCTCAGGGACCTTTGACTTTAAAGTTCCTTTTTAAGACTTATTTTTAAAAACTGTGTGCCTGGGTATAGGTATGACACATGCTTGCTGGTGCCTGAGGGTGGCCAGAGTCCAGAGTTACCACACTTCCCTGCAGACACAGCCCCAGGCAGTTATGAGCTGCCTGGGATGGGGACATAGGTGCTGGGGCCAAGCTCTGCAAGGTCAGCGCACATTCTTAACTCCTGAGCCATCCTTCCAGCTCATGATGTGAAGTTTTCAACCAGCAGGCACCTGGCTGGGCGCACCCTAACAGTCCGCTGTCTGGATGCGCCCCTCGATTTCTATGTGCTGACAGCACCTGTGACTGGCCATTTTCCTGGAGTGGTGAAGAATCACTACGGGCTATGTTAAATAATCTTTTAGTTAAGGAAGAGAAGCACTCATAGCAAGTTCCATGTATAAACCTACACCCCATGTTCCCGGCTCCAGAAGCCTGAGAAGAAAGATTCTGAGGGGAGTGTCCAGTGGGTTATGTGTGCCTGCCGGAGAAACGACGTCATAGTCACTTCTAAACAAGCTTGGGGGAGGGGTGCAGACATCTGACTTATCCTGGCTGAATGTGAAGAGTAAAATGTGAAAGAGAAAGGCTCAGCAGCCTCCGATGCTACAGGGCCAGTAATAATGGCTGCTTGATTACTTGCACTGGAATATGCTTTCAGAATATCTGAGAGAGAGAGAGAGAGAGAGAGAGAGAGAGAGAGAGAGAGAGAGAGAGAGAGAGAGAGAGAGAGAGGAGGGCAAGGGCCTTTAGCAACGGAGCCATCTCAGTCCTGGGAGCACTCTTCCGGCAAGACTGATGGCTGTAAGTGGGCCATGGGTCAGAGCCTGAAATTGTTTTCTTTTCTTATTTTAGATTCAGAAACTTTAAATTTTAGGTAGGTGTCACAAGAAAGGAAGGAAGGAAGGAAGGAAGGATGGAAGGGAGGAAGGAAGGAAGGAAGGAAGGAAGGAAGGAAGGCAGGCAGGCAGGCAGGCAGGCAGGCAGGCAGGCTAGCTTATTCTAGCCAGGTAATGTGTGTGTGCCCTGTCTTGAAAAACAAAACAAAACAAAAACAAAAACAAAAGAACCAAAACCAAGCTAGGCATGCTGATTCAAGTCCGCAATCCCATCCCTACTGTGTGACCTGTGGAGGGAGGGTCTCTTTTCCTTTGAGAATGGGGTATGTGACCTTCCATTCTGCTGTTCTGATTAGATCTCCCCTGCAACTCTGCCTAACTTCTTTTTGGGTGGGTTTCCCTCTGGCTGACACTAATAGTCACTGCTTGTTGATGCCATGTTTGGGCACAGTAGTTGTCTACAGGAACTGCTATAGTCTGTGCTGAACAAATTGTGGATGGTTTTGAATATGACCCAGCTTAGCCCAATTCTTTCCAAACTCATCATTAGCTTCACCAATTATCCCCCTGCCCCAAGTTGGGCTTTCGGCAACTGGCTCTCCCTGACCCTAACTACCCTTACCAGCCCTCCCACAGTCAGGGTTTACAGATGCGCTTTCCCTTACAGCTAGGTAGGGCTACATCTTTACAGACATTTCTGTTTGAATCCTCAGAACTCAGCACCAGTACAGCGCTTGGCCTTAGAGAGATGCTCTTTAATGAATTGTTCTTACATGGGGTGGTCATGATGCCATGAGTAAGTTCGACTTACTGTGGCCTCGCGAGCATGCTCAGTGGTGGCCCAGGGGGACATGAGCTGGATTCTGGCTGCTTTTGCAGACATAACCCTTGTTGCCAAGGACACTGGGAAGGAAACTGAGGTGACAGCTCAAACACAGAACTAGTCTCCTTTAAGTGCCTGCATACCTGGGCCACTGCCAATTGGGAGCATATGTCATCTGGGTCATGTCAATTTATCTCACAATACCTTAATATTTCTTTTTGAAAATTATTTTTACTTTTTTTTATAATATGTGTGTGTATGGTTGTTATGGTTTATAATAACGTGTGTGTTTCTCTGTGTTTAGGGAGGGTATATGCATGGGAATGTAGATTCCTGTGGAGTCAAGAGAAGGGTGTTGGGTCCCTTGGAACTGGAGTTACAGGTGTCTGTGACATTGATTGACACGGGTGCTGGGAACTGAACCTAGGTTCTTTCACAGAACAGTATGTGCCCTTAACCTCTGAGCTACTTTCTCCAGCCCAGCCCTGCCTTAACAGTCACTGCTCTGCTCTCCTCTCTCCTCTCCTCTCCTCTCCTCTCCTCTCCTCTCCTCTCCTCCTCCTCTTCTCTCTTCTCATCCCCCCTCCCCTCCCCTCCTCCTTCCTATCTCTATATTATATAGCTCTGGTTGTTTTAGAACTCATTATATAGACTAGGCCAGCCTCAAACTCAGAGTACTGCCTCTGCTCCCCAGTGCTGGGATTAAATTACAGACAGCTGTGAGCTGCCATGTGGATGCTGGGAATTGAACTTGGGTCCTCTGGAAGAGCTCTTAACTGCTGAGCCATCTCTCCAGCCCCAGAGACTGGTTTTTTTTAAAAGACATTCAGATTTTAGCTGTGGGCTTGCTTGTGCTGGCGGTGTCCAGCAGGAAGCTGTGGAGTTAGAGCAAAAGGATCTAATGACAAGGGCAGCGCCACTCTTCTGTAAAGACCTGGGCTTTATTCTGTGTCATCATGTAGCTCAGGGTGGCCGGCCTTACAGCACTCCTGCATCAGTTGAGTGCTGGGACAACACGGGTGAGCTTCTGTGCCACCCTGACTTTTCTTTACCTCCCTCCCTCCCTCCCTTGTTTCTTTTTTGAGAGACAGGGTATCACATACCCAGGCTTGTCTATAAATCAAGAACGCTACTCTACCAACTGAACACAGCCCTCCTCTCCCCACCCTGATTTTGATTTAAAGAGCTGTGGTAGTTTGAATGTGCTCTGTTTGTATTCTGTCATATCTGATGACATGTATCATGAGGGGAAAAAGTAGGAAAAGTTTATATTTTTTCTTCAAGAAAACACACACAAAAGTATCACTTAGGCTGATAAACCATGACCCCACACACACAGCCCCCTAATCATGTCCCTTATGGACGGCTGTGATCTCAGATTCTTACGTGAACCATTAACCAGTAGCATTCACTGAGCACACACTATGACAGGTGCTGACAGGCAGCACTTCTCAGAGTGCGGCTGCTCTCTGCCAGTCTGTAGAATAACCCTAGGGAACCTGCAAATACTGGAGTCTTGATTCTGCTGGGGAATATCTCCTCAGAGTCTCCACAGACAGTGTCATGGAGTGCGTGTGCAGGTGTATACACAGGCAAGTAGAGTTCAGGGCGGATAGCTTGTGAAGTTGGTTCTCTCCTTCCTCTATGTGGGTCCCAGGAACCAAACTCAGGTCATCAGACTGGGTGCTGAGTGCCTTTACCCAATGAACCATCCCACTGGCCTCCTGTTCTTTGGTTTTGCATCAGTTTAGCTCCAGAAACATTGCTTTAATGAACAACTTGGCAATGCCTACTGTAATGACACATGCTCTCCAAGGGGACACTAAGATTTCACCTCAGAATAAGGCTTTAACTCAGTGAGGTAAGAAAATGTGACTCCTTGCATCTTAGAGCAGGGTGGACCTGGGCTATAAACCTGCAGTTTCTTAGGACAGAGGGCACAGGCCTGTGTCGAGGCAATGAGAAGCAGTGAGTGCAGGCCCTACTGTGGTCTCTGAGGGATCTTGTGGTGGAACAGAGCCTTGTGTGAAATGGAGCGCCCTGGCACTGTCAGACCCATCAGGTCAGGAGAACTTAGCATGTGCATCCCTCCACTGTGGGATCACATACACCTGAACCTGGAGCTCAGGCGCTAGGCCCACTCTGATTAGAATACTCACTCCGGGTCTTGCGGATGTCGGTCAGCAGTGGGAGAGCCAAGCTGGGAGCCTGCAGACATCATTTCAAGCTGAGTCGCTATGGCGCTGATGTTGGTGTCTGCCACAACCTGTGAGAGGGAATGACAGGCATTTTACTGTCCGCTGCAAGAATACTGGAGAAACCATGGCTACAGTACTCTAAGCCTCATCCAACCTGCACAGAGAACTGGGCAGACAGATCATTCCTTCCCTTTCCCTCACTCCCCTTTCTCTTTCTCTTCCTCACTTTGTCCTCCCTCACTTCCCGAGACAGAGGCTCACTGGCTAAACTCTCAGTATTCACGACGTGCCCTCCCCAGTGCTGGGGCTTCCGTGTACACTTCCATGTTTTTTCTCTTAAACTATTTCCTTCATTTGACTTCCAGTGAATGCTGCCTCTCCCGCCCCTTCTTTATCCTTTTGTGGAACTGGAGACTGAATGCCGAGTCTCCTAGCGAGTGCTGTCACTCACCCATGTGTCCAGACCTTCCTTTCTAAAGCCCTATTTTGGGGCAGGGTCTTACTAAGCTGCAGAGGGTGTCTGTGAACGCTGGCCCTCATTCTTCAGCCTCCCAGTAGCTGCTGGAATCACAGGCCTGTGCCGCCAGCCCACGCACAGACTCTTGTACCTTCTGACCCTGCCTTCCTCTCTTAGACTCCTTGCAGTGTGGCAGGACCAGCTCCCAAGTTCCTGGCCATCTTCATCCACACTGGGTCTCACGCTATTAACTTCAATACCATCCAGGAGGACAATCCCCCTACCTCACTCCAAATCCTTCCTCCAAGTCCAGGGACGTTCATCAGGGCCATAGCTAACGCGTCCCCAGCCCTCCCTCTGCCCCACAGCCTGTGCTCTTGCAGCTATCTACATCCCAGATGACCGTGACCTGTCCTGTGGGTTCACAAGGCAAGGTTGGTTGGTGCTATCCTTGACTTCTCTGTCTCGAAGCCCACAGTCCTCCTAGGGCTGCGGGCTGACCCACAGTCGTCTTGTGTGGAGTTCTACAGGAGCCGTCTCACTGGCTGCCCAGCCTCACTTTTCTCAAGCAGCAGATTACTCCTGATGGCCCGAAGCCATCTGTGGAGATCTAGATGCTGTGGGGCCACAAGCTGAGGTCCTCCCTCTGACCTTCAAGGTGTCCTGCCCTGTGGCATCTCTCCTAACATTCCCCTATGTTCAGCATTCTGACCTCATTGTCCTGCCAGCTGTCCCACCCCCACCCCCACCCCAGAGCCCAGAGATCTGGAGGGCTGACTGTCACACTGCACAGATCCTGAGAGGAATGTGCCTGCAGGAGTGCAGGGAAACTTGATCTGACGCAGTTCCAGAACAGACCAACAGAGGGCACACATGTCTCAACTGTGAAAGAGCTGTCTGTACTGTAAAGCAGGAGAAAGGCAGTGGGCCGGAGGAGGGCTCAGGAAGCGTTTAGGGATCATGCCAGTATAGCGAGAACAGTTATAGCAAGCGCAGAGTGTTCCAGAAATACAGTCACGGGAAGCATAGTCAACTGAGTGGGGAGATCACAGCATGAAAGCCTAAGGAGGAAAGATTAGCTCCCTTCCAGACCACGCGTCTCTTCTTCCAGTAGTGTGCAGGCCTGGCTGTCGTACATAGCCTAGAGCCTCAGCAGACACTGCCGGCTCAGTCTTCACAAACATTCCAGTCCAGCTTTCCCACAGCCTGGGCCTCCATGACCCACATACTCCTGACTTCCCACTGCTGGTAGGGTCTGCTCTCTGCTATCTCTGCTCACCTCCTGGCTCAGAGGAGGTGACGTCAGAGTCAAGTGACGTCATCCATCCCCTGGCCTTAAGTCCCAATGGTGTGCATATAATTCAGCAACTGTGCTCTGCCCAGTCACCAATTTGGGATTTGCATTTTGACATCTCTCAGCTTATCAAAACTAGGACAACGAATCCAAGTTTGGACTGGGGGTGTAGGTCAGCAGCAGAAGGCATGCCTAGCATGTGTAGGGCCCCAGGTTCCATTCTCAGAGCACACACGCATCATGTACCCCCGACCTACTTCCTCTGCAAACTCTTGACCCGAAAACCCACTTCCCCTGTTCAATTGACTTTTCCTTTCATTTTCCCCTTATTAGCAAATTACACCTCCAGCTCCCCCATTATGAACTAAGAAGGTATAACACTGAGAACCTGTTGTGGCTGGAACCTGTCACCTGAGACAGGCACTGAGGTGCTCAGTCTGAACAGCCTCCTAGTAGCTCCTGCTCCTGACTGAGTGCTACTCCACCAGGTCCAACCCGGTTCCCTTGTCCTCTAATCTCTTTTACCATCCCCAGTCATCTTCCCAGATACACGAAGGCACGCTCCTGCTGGAAACCTTCCATCACTGCCCCTCTGTTCTTGGGAGAAGATTCTAAGCATGTGCAGTACCCCACCCCCACCCGACACCACTCCTCTCAACCTTCTAGTTTTCTCCCTGGGACTCTCTACACAAACCAATTTAGCCGTCAGCCTGCTCCTTGTGTGACCTTCTCTAGGCCCCTGCTTAAGTTAATTTTTCCTGTTTTCTTCTGCATTTTCAACCTGTTTGTCTCTCAGGGACTGTGATGGTGCGTGTTTTTGTGGCCGTTGATTGATTCCCATCTCGGCTGTGGCTCCATGAGCAGCAGGATAAAGCTCCAGAATGGAGAACTATGGGAGAACCCTGAATGGAATGAAAGGGTCTGAAGTGAAGCTTTCACAGGGGCAGAGAGACTGAGGTGAGTATGTGGAGACAGGTTTCTGTCCTTTAGGGAGGATCTAACAGGTACGCTCCATTCCACAGGACAGAGTCATGACAGAGAAGGTCCAGTCACTGACCAAGCTAACACCATTTTGAATTTTACTTTTTTTTCCCAAATGATTTATTTTTATTCTATGAGCACTGGTGTTTTACCTCATGTGTCTTGTGTTGAGGGTATTGGGTTCCCTGGAACTGAAATTACAAACATCTGTGCCACGTGGATGCTCGGAATTGAACCCTGGTCCTCTGGAAGAGCAGTCAGTGCTTTCTTAACTGCTAAGCCCTGAAGTTTTCTTTTTACGTTTGTTTAGAGTGTGTGTGTGAGTGTGTGTATGTTGGGGCAGTATGGGCCTGTATGTGCCACAGTACATGTTTGGAGGTCAGAGGTCAACCTGTGGGGAATCAGTCCTCTCCTCCTGCCATGTGGAATCCCAGCTTTGAACTCCGGTTGAGAGGCTTGGAAGCAAGTCCCTCTAGCTGCTGAGCCGTCTCACCAACCCTGTGTTTTGTTTACGACTCCCTCTTGTTTCTTTTCCTTCCGTGAGTGTTTCTCACTTAAAGTGACTTGGACCTCAGGGACAACAGGCTTGCCTGACAACGTTTTAAGGCAAAGGGTAGAGTTCAGCAACCTTCTTAGCACCAGCGTAACTCTGCATTGCCAATCCTGAGAAAATGACCTAAGGTAATGATCAACTAGAGGACGGCCAGACCAAGACGACCTGGAATCCTACCCGGAAACTCCGAGCCTCCCTTTGTCTCTCCGCTGTGTGCCCGGGACTGCTGTCAGCAGCTGACACTAGGTTCTGGGGTCATGGTTGCTCCCCGTGGGATCACTCTGCTTATTTAATAAAGATCCTTTCCTGGCCTCACCGCTGCCCCCGTCTCCTTCTGGATTTGATGGGGAGGAGGAGGTAAGGCAGGGTCTTGTATGTAGTCTAGGCTGATCTTGAAATGATCCTCCTGCCTCAGCCTTCTGAGTGCTGGGAGTATAGGGTAGGTGTGAGCCACCAGGACCAGGCTTTGTGGGAAGAGGCTAGCCTAGTCTATTAGTCTTCCTACGAGCCAGAGCTTCTCTCAGAAGCGAATGCTTATGGGGCAGAATGGCACACGGGGACCTCACGAAAAAGACACACATGCTGCTTACCACAGGATATGCTCACGGGACTACATCATGCCCTATTGGACAGAACCAGAAATGCCACTAAACATTGCCTGTGTCTCCCTTGTTTCCTTCCTAGCCCTGGCTAGCCTAGAATTCAGAGATCAACCTGTCTCTGCCTCCCAGGTGCTAGTACTACAGGCATACACTACTACACCCAGCCCTCCCTCTCCCCCGGAGACTGTGCAGATCACTTTGTAGCCCAGGCTAGCCTGAAACTCCCAGCCATCCTGCCACAGCTTCTAGAGTGCTGGGATTACAGGCAGAGGCCACCACTGTGTCTGGTTAGAATCTAGTACTCCTTAATCAGATGTCAGGAAGCAATCACGGGGCATGAGGGAAAAGGAGCTCCAGAATTTAATTTCCAGACATAGCTGTCTCCCCAGTTACAGTCCGGTTATACTCGTCATAAAGCTTTACCATCTAGCTAGAAAATATAAAAAAGTCCTGCAGTTTCCTCCCTGCAACCAGCTCTAAAATTAAAAGGGCTTCTCAGGAATCACCCAGAACCTTCCTTCCACTCTTGTAGGAGTGGAACCCTCAGTCTAAGTGTTAAATATGAAGGACAGCAAATCTGCCACCTGAAGGAGGAGCGACTGACCAAGTAACTTGATAGGTAGTGGCTAAACCTTCCCTGGGGCTTGGCTTGGGAATGGGAGGAGCTACTCTCTAAGGATTAGGTCAGTGGTGTACAAGTTCAACACTGAGGTGGGACCTAGGTGTCCTGCTCAGCCTTGCCTCTGAACACCAGGGACTGGGACTATGGTCTGAGGTAAGTAAGCCAGGGTCTTTTGGGGGATGAAGGGGAGGCCAACAAGAGGGCAGAAAATAAGATTTTATCAGGTAAATCTTGGACTTGTTGTTTTCAGCCTCACTGGGTTCTGAGAACAGGGATGGGACTCGGGAAAACAAGGGAAAGAAGTGGTCCTGCCCTTAGGGAGGTGTGCAGTGTCCTGTGAGGAGCAGCAGGACCCAGTGACAGTCAAAGTGGAAAGTGACAGGGCTAGAGGCCCTTAATGAGATCGGGGTGTGGGGGATACCGTGGTCTCTGCAACTTCAGGAGTTCTAGCCTCTGGGTTCCCTGGCCTGGATAGGGGAAAGCCTATGTAACTGGCGTGGTAGAACTGAAGGTAGTCTAAGAGACACCGTGTCTCTTCATCTGTCACACTGTTGAGACAAGGAACACCAACAATTCAGATATTTCCTGGGACGCTTATGCTGGGAGAGGGAAAAGGTGGCAGCTATAGGGAGAGCCTGTCTTAAGGAGAGACACCACACAGTTCTAACACCTTGAAGGATGAGGTGAAGTCTAGACAATGAAGGTCAGTGGTGGCGGAAAAGGCCTTGAACCAGGACTGCTTAGATGCACATGTCCTTGGCCCTTTCTTTAAGCTTCAGTCTTACTTCAAGACCTTAAGATGGATACTGTGTGTGTGTGTGGTCGCTGGGTCTCTGTCCAAAGCGGGACACACTGAAAAAATCTCCCTTTCCTGCTTTATGCTATTAATGTGGTTCTTTGGATTGGCTTACTGTGCACGAGTGCGTGCTGTGACTCCTAGGTTTGGTGACAATCCCACCCTGGGATCTATGGTCTGCCCTTCTGCCTTCTGTGGACTGGAACCTTTCCCGCCTTTCCCCAGAGGAAAAGGACAGTTGGGAAATATGGCTGATGTCATCCTGCTCAGTCCCAGCCCTTCAGAGCATCAACCTGGTCAGAAATGGGTGTGCTTTACACTCGTGCTTCTTGTTAGGCACCCTGGTTCTGGAGATGCACAAGTGGTCAGGGCGGGTGGCCAGGCACAGGACTGCTGGGGGACAGGTATGAATCTAGTTGAGCTGCCTTACCTAGTGATTGCAACATTTAAGATTTTTCACCACAGTCTAATAGAAGTATTTTGTATCCCCCCAGGTGCAGTTATTATTAAACACTTAGTAATTACAGGCCCGAGTCAGAGCAGCCCAGCGGCCTGAAGGAAGAATTCCAACTTCTTCAAGGCTGAAAAGACCAAGACATATGAAATCTCCCTACCCCAAACTACCAATAAGAAGGAAGAGGTAGGAAGACCTGTTCTTCCGAGAGGAGACCCAGACAGCGACAGCGGCGAGGAGAACACCAGCAGCTATGGAAGCAGAGGAGACCCACTTACAGAAGGACCCGGGTACAGAGGCCCGCCCACCCTCGACCTGGGAGGCTACCAACCCGACGGAAGAGGAGGGGAGGATTCAGCTACCCAAGGACAGCCAGCTGCAGGACAGGAAGGCTACAAAAGAAGCCGCTCTGTTTCCCAGGCCTAAGCAACAGTCAGCGATATCCACAGAGTTGGAAAACGAGCCAATAACCATGTTCCCCCCTCCCACTGCTCTCTGTCAGGGTGTGTTCCCCCCTCCCACCGCACTCACACCTCACTCTGTGTTTCCCCCTCCCACAGAGCTTTCTGGCCAATGTGTGTTTCCCCCTCCCACTGCGCTCACATCTCACTCTGTGTTTCCCCCTCCAAACGCCTTGTTCTTTCACTGTGGTTCCCCAGACAGTGGAATCTCTCTCTCAACTTGCAGTTCCTTCGGCTCCTTTATTGGAGTTCACCTCTCGAGCCATTCTCCTTGAGAAAGTGTTATTTCATCAGACACACTGGTTTGTGCTATAGCTACGGGGACACTAAACGACTTACAAAACAAAGATGAACTCAACTCCAGCATTCTGTTCAGCAGTGGGTCAGTCTATGTTCAATAAACTTTCTAGTTGATTCATTCGTGCATGATTTTACTGCATGGACCACAGGTTTAGGGCTGTTATAAAGCATTGTGCTCCCCGAGTGGAGTTTCCCTGAGCATCCAACTCTGCTAGGGAACACTTTTAGCTGTTCAATTTGTCAGGGCCCAAATCTCTTGGTACGAAGTGTAAAACTCAGCGTTCACACCCAGCCTGCATCTGTACCTAACCTGCACTCTAGATCCAGAGGTGCAGATGTGCAGAGATGACGCTCATGCGAACTGAGCAGCCAAGGGGACCCTGAGACGGTGGGCATGCCAAAGAGCAACAGGCGCCTAGGGCTGGCTTTGGTATGATTTGAAGTATCTAGAGCCCACTGACAATGACTGTCCTGACACTGATTTTTACAAATAAGTCCAAGGGTCTAGCTTGTAACACGCGAGAGGGGGGAAACTGGCTGCTAGACAGCGCCCTCTAGTGGTTCAAACCCCCAACGTCACCCGGAATACTTTGAGGATTTCTCCGAGGATTATTTAATTTTTACTTTCCTAGTATCAAGGATTAAAACCAGGGTCTCCTGGCTCGTGTTTGCTAAGCAGGCACTCCAGGTTGTCCCCCTAAGACAGTTTCTGTGATACCAAAAGAAATTTCGTCATTCTCAGACCCCAGATATTATAAAGAAATATAAAATATAAAATTAATATAAGGAAACATGAGACCTTTGAGCGCTGTCCATTGTGACCACTTAGTCTTCAGCAGCTCTGTAAGGAGAGCTGTGCTGTGCTCCGCAGAGGGAACCTGCCAGACCTCGAGGGGCACTGGCTCTGTGCACTCGGCCAGCCTGTTCCACAGTTCCTGTCCTTTCATGTGGCTTCCTCTTCATGAACCCCAATGTCACCTATGCCTCAGCCCCTGCATAGCCTCACCTGTAGCGCTTTACCACCGTCTGAGGTCTAGGGCACATCCTACTCCAAGTAAGCCAGAATCTCTGGGAAACTCTGGAAATAGTGACCTGACTGGGCGCCCAAGGTTAAGTGGAGCCAACTGACACGGTGGCTCATGCCTATATTCCACACACTTGGGAAACTGAGGCAGGAGGATTGTTGTGGGTTCAAGACTAGTCTGGAATATCTGGTGAATTTATGAATAGCCCGAACTACAGAGTAAAATGCTTTTTTAGCTTTCTCCAAAAACAACAACCACAACAACAAAAAACCAAAAACCAAACCCCAAACCCAATACAAACCCCACCAAAACCCAACCAACAACCAACCAACCAAAAAAACTCCACAAAACTAAAACCCAATCAATTCAAAAAAACAACAAAAAAAAAAAACAAAAACCCATATGTTTCTTAATTTTGAAAGCCAAAATTGAGGGCTGGAGAGATGGCTCAGTGGTTAAGAGCACTGATTGCTCTTCCAGAGGTCATGAGTTCAATTCTCAGCATCCACATGGTGGCTCACAACCATCTGTAATGGGATCCGATGCCCTCTTCTGGTGTGTCTGAAGACAGCGACAGTGTACTCACATACATGAAATAAATAAATCTTTGAAAAAAAAAAAAAGAAAGAAAGCCAAATTTGGGCTGGACATGGTGGCACAGGCCTTTAGTCTCGGCACTGAAGAGACAGAGCAGGAGAGCCTCTGAGGCAGAGGCCAGCCTGGTCTACAGAGTGAGTTACAATACAGCCAGGGCTACACAGAGAGAATCCGCCCCCTCCTCCCCCCCACAAAGGAGTCAAAATTGGGGCTGGTTAGGTGGCTCAGTGGATAAAGGTGGCCACCAACTCTGACCACCTGAGTTTGATCCCTGGGACTGACTGGTGGAAGGAGAAAGTGACCGCTCTGTCCTCTGACCCCACATATGACACCACCAAATAAATGGCGAGGTAAGAACCCCCAACAGCACTTTAAAGTCTCCACTCCTCCATCCCTCCATCTCTCTGACAATATCTCAACTCTTTGGCAAGTTCTTTCAGTATTTGCTTCCAGATTCCTAAATAACATATTTTTACTCTATTTGTTGATTTAACCGAATTAATTAATTAGGTTTTGAAACAAGGTGGACAGACTGTGTAGCCTAGGTTGGCCTTGAGCTCACTCTACAGCCCAGGTGGGTTGGTGATAAGTTCCCTGTCTCAGCCTCCTAAAGAAGCTGCTGCTTACTCCTCGCTGATGAGCTTTTAAATGACCTAGTCACAGCCTTGTGTGAACAACAAAACCTGTAACTCATCTGGTCCTTCCACTGAGGTGTCATGGCCACCCACGTCTCTGACTTCCTACACCGAGATCTTTGGCTCTATCTGTTTAAAGTGTAAGGGAAGGGAAGGCTGGTCTTGCTGGAAGCAGGGGCTTAGCAAAGACCTGTACTGTGATGTGGGGCGGGACCGTGGCAAGCTGGTCATTATGTCTTCATTCCACCGTCTCCTTTGCTACCTTCAACTTTGGGTCAGATTCCTGTTCAACTCTGTACAGTAGACATGTTAATCATTGAAGGATGTTCCTCTGGCAACCTCCCCGTTCAAGGCTGAAGGCACCAGATAAGAACAACAGAGGTTATTTTTCAAGATTTGCAGGAGACATAATCGACACACCATTGACAACCCCCTGCTCCACAGTGGCACCTACAAGTCTCCAGTCATCGCTGTAACCTGAAGTAGTCCTGACAAACTCCATCTTGCTCTTGTGATTTCTCCCTGTGTCTTTCTCTCCTGGGATTTTAGGATCTTAAGTCTGAGAGACAAACATCCTGCACTCAGAACTGCCCCTGGCAGGGGTGATTTCCGCGTCCTGATAAGACTCTGTATGGCCAGTGCTCAGACAATGATCAACCAGAGCTGTGAGCTCCAGTCCCCTCCATGGGGGTGGGGGTGGGGTGGGGCCATCTGAAGACATCCTTTACTTCTGCCTTTCCAGAGTGGCCAGACTGAAAACAAGTTCGTCCCTAGCGTTCACCATTTCTTATCTGATTCTCAACACATGAGGCAAGCTGTCACCTATGGTTCTGTGGGATCCCCAGCCCTAGATTTCTTTGGTTTACATTAGATGTTGAGGGTAGCCTGGGCTACACAGCTGGAACTTGTCCCCAAGCAGCAGCAGCAGCAGCAACAACAACAACAGAAGACAAAAACAAAAACAGAAAAACAAAACAACAAACAAAACAAAACAAAACAAAAAAAAACCCAAAAAAACCTCCCAAAGGTCATGACTTAATTTTTACCTAAATGCTATTCTTACTAAGCCTGCTACTTCCCATATGTCAATGTCTCCTTGATTATGGAGTAACTTTATTTCCCAGAGTATGCAGTTAGCATATATTTTATATTTTTATTAGATCAGCTTTATCTTTTGCAATTCACTTCAAAGTTCTAGGACTGTTAGATACATGGGATGCTCAAGACCTCATTTCCCCTTCAGTTTAACTTTGTTATTATTATTTACATGAGTGTGTGTGTGCCTCTGAGGACCCTTTCAAGCATCGGTTCTCTCCTTCCACTGTGGGATCTGGGCTTGAACTTGTGTTGTCAGGCTTGCATGGCAAGGGCTCTGCCCACTGTGCAACCCTCCCTGTTTTCTCCTTAGTTCAGAGCTGTTTTTCTCAAGGTGCCCTTCCTCCTGCTCCACTTGGACAGACTGAGCTCCGTGCCCACTGCTGGGGACTTTAACACTATGCAGTGTGACAGCATCTTCTGTGGTATTTGCTCACTTGTTAGAGTGCACCATACAGTAATTCTCTCAGAAAACTGACTTAAAGAAGAAAGCCAGAGGCATTCAAATGCCTTGCTCTTTATAGTTAGCAAGTACTTTTCTCCTGAAAGTGTAAAGTCTAGGTAGGTATTATTCTTTTATTATTTAATAAGTGCACTGACTTAGGTTTTTAAATTTCTTTAATTTTCCTCCCTCTCCCTCTCTCTCCCCCCCTTCCCTTCCCCTCTCTCAAGTGTTTCTGTTTACAACTTCTACACCTCGGACATTAGATTTCCTGGCTTAATCCTGTGGTCCCCTTGCTTTCCCCTCACTCATGGGTGGTACTATGACGGAACCCAAGGCAAGCACTCTTCTAGTGAGCCACATGTCCCACTCTTTCTCTAGAAGAGGGTACTGGAGTTAACAGAGGCTGTGAAGCACCACTTGGGTGCTGGGAATTGAAACCATGTCCTCTGGAAGAGCAGCCAATGCTCTTAACTGCTGAGCCATTTTCCTAGGCCCTTTATAAGAACTATTTTTAAAAAGTACACTGACAGAAGCAATTTAGCAAGAATAAAGTCTTTCCTTTGTGAACTTTGTTTTTGTGTGAAAAGGTTTCAGCCTAGACTTAGCTCTAACTTTCTGTAGTACCAAGACTGACCTTGAACTACTGATTGATCCACTGGCCTCAACGTTCTGAGATGAGGTATTATAGATACGTCACCAAGTTCAGCTTCTAAAACTAAGTCTTCTTGACTTTTTGTTTTAAATACAGTACCTCAAGTGCCCCAGGACTGGCTTTGAACCTACTCTGTAAGCAAAGGTAGCTTTGAACTCACTATGAGGCCAAGGGTGGTTTCCAACTCTGGACCCTCCTACCTAGCCACCATGTTGAGAGGTGTCATGCCTTCCAAGGTAATTTAAAAATGTAGTCTTTGGGGGGCCAGGCTGAAGGGGTGCTGAGCGGGCCATGCAGTGCTCTGCCACTGAGCTACACCTTAGCTCCAGTTTGTGTCATGCTTCCTTGTGTAAAAGGTGGAGCTGAATGAATTTAGCCAGTGTGAAGGAAAATCACTAATATCAGACTTTAAGAGAAAGCCCTTTCTTCTTACTCAGGTTCCCACTGAGGCCCTGTGCTCTCACACCTCTGGTGACTAGCAGCTGAGACTGAAGAGGTGCGCTTGCAACAAGTGACTCTAGGGGTCAGTAGAACTCGGAGGACGGGGAAACCAAAAGGAAATCTGTAGCAGGAATGGAATAATGACCAGAATGTCCAACACACACAGAGGAGAGGCAAGGCTGAGGCTCACCGTGCACTGCTTTGTTGGTATTCAGCAGACATTTGAGCACCCAAAAACTATGTGGCCTATTGCATCCACTCTGTGGAGACCACAGACAGGGTTCTGTGCCCCTGCCATGTGCACCTTGCTAAATGCTTTGTCACTTTGACCACTGAGTTCTCAGAGCTTAACCCCACAAACCACTTCTCTCAAACGGCATGGGTTTTCCACTCAACCTTCCTATTCTAAGGTCAGAATTATCTGAGTGCTGGCTGTGGGACTTAATCTTTTTACCTGTAAATCATTTTATATTGCCTGTCTTGTGATTATAGTCCATTTTAGGGGCACTTGTTAAAGAAAGCCACTGCCAGTGTGCTGCCTCTCCACTCTCCGCATGGCGTCTTAGAGACAAGGAAGGGCTGCAACAAGGGAGGGGAAATGAACAGCACGTTTTGCCTTTACTTCCTCCTGGATTTCTCTGCTGCTCTGGATAATACTCCCAGCTGATCAATAATTGTCTGCCTTAATTGATGACTGCCATGCAGTAAGAGTTGCAGGGTGCTGGCAACCATTCGTGGCACAGCAGAAAGAGCATTGTATTTCTCTCTGCCTTTAAAGGGACAGGAAACAGTGCTTGGCTACCCAGGAACAGTCTTTGGATATAAGAAAGGAAATCATTTCCTAGTCATAGCAAACTTCAATTTACAAAAGAGCGGCGGAAGCTGAAAGCCTTGTTGATTTATCACATGAAGCCGAGAGTAATTTTTCTCCCCCTGTTATGCGTTCGGATAATCCTGCTCATGCCTGTATGGGTGGCATTAAAGAATTTCTGAATAAAAATAATAATTTCTCGCTTTCAACCTTAATAATTCACATCGGCAAGCACCCTACTGGGTGGCGAGGCGACTGCCAGTGGCGCTCTGCTCTGTCTTTTCTGCTGTCATTTATCTGCCTCTGCCAGCTGGTTCTCCATTGCTCGCCATACCTGCAGGATAATGCGCCCGAAGGCGTTCTTTAGTAGATTAACGGCGTCTGTGTGAGACAGTCCGTCCAGAGGTTGTCCATTAATGCTCACAATCCGATCTCCAACCTGGAAGGACAAAAGTGGAAGAAAATCGCTATCATTAAGAAAAATTAAATTTGAGGAGAATACCTAAAACTCTTTGTAGGTTATATTTCCCATCTGCCTCGTCGCTGAGAGCTGGCTGCTGTGGCGTGTGGGGAATTTTCAATGGCTTCCCGAAATGCGGTCCCATCGGAGAGACAGGGGGGTTAGATTTGATTGCTAAGAGATGCCGCAGGTCACTTTTGTGTTTTGGTAGCTAGTAAGAGTGGGGTGCACAAATTAACTGTTCAGTGATGCTCCAAAGAGGAAGCCAGGTCTTTCTATTTAATTTTTATACCTCAGTTAAAATTAAGGGACAAAAGAAAAAAAATCGATATTCAATTGGGGGAATATTCCAAGATCAAATCTCAGTTAAAAACCGATTAGGGTAAAAGAGGTACTAAAAGGTCTTGAGAGGGATGTTAGGAGCTGGGATTCCTTCTTTCTCTCCAAGCTTTGATAAGGACAATATTTTTATGCCTCCAGGGACTTAATGAATTTCAGGACTACTGTCTTGCTAATGTATTCTGTCCACAGCAAGGGCGGCTGATGGCTTTTGTAATTCCAACTTTAAACAAGGTCTCTATGGCTACAACCTCCCCCTGAATGACACATACTGTCAAGCCTTCTGTTAGTCAAATGATATTTTACCTTCAGCTTCTGGGTACGTGCGGCCACTCCATTGGCCTGAATCATGGCAATAAATATCGGTATATCTCCTAAAGGACTTCCTTTTCCTCCAGCGATACTGACTCCAAGAGCATCACTGAGCTCCTACAAAGAGAGAAAACAGAGGGCCGGAGTGTTTAGTAATAGGCACAGACAGTCTGTCCTTACACTGCACTGAACAAAAACTCTCCATAATAACATGGGAGCTGAGCGTAGGGCATCAAAAAGTCCTGTGTCGGCTTTCATTGTCCGGTAGCCCTGGGGGCCTCAGAGAAGCTCATCTCAGTGAGCCTCATCCTTACGCACAAGATGGGGAGGTAGACTGCACAGTACACGGTGATAATTCGAGTGTACATAAGATAACACGGTGTTGTCCTGGCCTACAGAAGAGGCTCGATAAAAGCCAATAGCAGCAGTAAATTAAAAAACAAAAGCCTTCACTACTGCTCAGTGGAGCGGCCGATTTGACGCGGGCTTGGCAAGTGTGTTCTCATATGGTGTTTATGATTAAACTGCCACACATATCATGTTCTGGGTGTGAACAAACACACTTGGCTTCAAAAGAGCTGCATGCCTGCTCTAAACAAAGGATCTTAGAGGGTGCCCACTGTTGTGACAACAGTTTGGAGATGGAAGTAAAATAGTCGCGAAAATCTTTGTAAAGATGGACCTTGTACAGAGATCTGGCTCTCGTCCCGCCCCGTCCCCCATCCTAGGAGGCTTAATATTTTTAAAATGGCTGAAAGCACGAATGACAAGTTGCAGTTCGGGCAGGCTGGGAAGTCCATCTATTGCTCCTGTGGGCGATAATGGGAAGGAAGGTCTTGTCACAATGCAAAGACTACGGCCCATAGCTTCATAACCAAAAGAAACCAAAACTGGTGAAAAGTGAAACTTTGCAGAAGTTACAGCAAGGGCACACAGCGCAGGCTCACCACCCCTGTGTGTGCTTGTACAAGCTCATGCACTTGTGTGGGTGTATGTGAGCGATGTGTGCGAGTGCCCATGTACGTGTGTGTGTGTGTGTGTGTGTGTGTGTGTGTGTGTGCACGCTCATTGGTGTGTGTTTTAGGTACATTTCTGCTCTGAGGGAGAATTCCAGTCAGACTAGGAGCTGAAAAGGTAGCTGAACTGTTGATTTTTTGCTGCAAACCCTGCCCTTCCAGTCAGAGGAACCAAAAAGAGGCTCACTGGCTGCTAATACAGAGGGAGGAAATGCAGAGTGGAAAGAGACCCCGAATTCTGAGCACAAATGTGTGGGCTTATCACTAATCTACTAAGTGCAGAAGAGCCCTCAACCAGGATACCAAAGTTTTTGATTATTAAACTTTGCTTTAAATCACCACAAAAGCAGGTAGAAATTTCCCTCTCAACGCGTACACAACATTATTCTTCAGAGTAGATACACACAACTTAATAATCATGAGGTCTAGGACAAAATCTCATGCCTGTCAACATTCAGGAAGATGTACAGCACCCCATGCCTTGGGTTCTTTGGGACTGGAGTTATGGTGGTGGTTGTTATCATGAAATAGGCAAAAATAGACACGTAGCAATGCTTGCTATATAAGGTGGAAAATTAAACATGGGGGCCTAGAGAAATGTCGAGCAGTTCAAGCATTTGCAATTTCTGAAAGGATGTGGGTTCGACTCTCAGCCCCCATGTGGCAGCTCCTAACCATCTACAGCTCCAGTTCCAGAGGACGGGTCCAAGGCCCACACTTCTGGCTTCTGTGCGTGCCAGGCACATGCACAGTGCACAGACACACATGTGGTAAAACTCTCATACACACAGAATAAAAACAGATCTTTAAAAAAAGAAAAAGAAAAAAGAAATATGCTAATTATTTAATGAAAAGAAGATGATTAAAAGAAGTTCTAGGTACATCCGGTCAAGGGGGTGAATATTATATAACCAGGAACAATGGTTCTCTGCTGTCAAGAATGCTGACATGGCTCCAAGTTCACACAACAAGGTACAAAGATGTGCTATGAGAGAATGTCCGCTATTCTGCTGTGTGACGTTAAACACACACACACACACACACACACACACACACACACACACACACACACTCTACTATGAGAAGGAGATACTAAAAAATTCACAATGGTCACTTACATGCTTCAATCTACTTTTTAAAAGTCTATTTCTGTTACTTTAGTAACTTCAATAACATATAATCTGATACACTCCATTCAGAGAGAAAATGTACAAAGTAGAATCAAAACGACGACTGACTTACTCTGATTATCTCAACAGTCCGTGGTTCCTCCTCTGTGCCTGTAGATAAAGAAACAAGACCGTCCATTAACGCTTATGATCAGACCTAAGGTGTGACGCTCCCATAAGGACAGCAGCGATTGTCTACGTTTTTCAAGAACGGAGACTAAAGCAAGCAGGGTACACCCTTCCTTAGCATCAGGACCCAACTGAGTCTTCAGGGGCAATATCCCAGCGTGGGCAGAGGGGTCCACAATCTTCCAGTTTGCCCAAAGCTGATGTGCTGCAGCACCAATGGCCTGAACATGGTTACTCAAAGCTGGGAACAATACATTTATGCTTCATTGTGCACTTTTCTGCCCTACTCAAAGATAACCCTCACCCACGAGGGCCTTAAAAACCCCTGTCTCCCTCTACTCTCACTTCTCACGCCCAACTGTAACAAACTCACGCTCTCTCTGCAAACAAGCACTTTCTGACGCACTCTTAAGCTTTTGCTTTTCTGTTGCTCCTGGGATCTGTGGGCCTCCCTCCCACTTCCTCTTGAAACAGGCCACACTAAGTCACTAAGTAGCTTAGGCTGACTTCGAACTTACATTTCTGGGGAGGATCTGAAGATCTTTTTGTGCCAACCAGGTTTTGTAGGCTGGTGATGACTGGGGCAAAGGAAGGCCGACAGCTGCTGTGTGCACTGTGCTGATCTCCCTGAAAGGGAAAACACCGTGGTCACTTGTGTGTAGGTGCTCCCATGGCCCTAGAAACACACCCTGAATCTGAGTCTGCAGGAGCTGAGGAGCAGACATCTACAGACCATTCTGAAAAAGTCAAGAGACAAAGCTAGTCACTGTGCTCACCCCTCTCCACCCCAGGCCCATGTAAACACTCGCTCTTGGGTTCCCCACTGTGGATGTTTGCACCTCAGTCATAGTAGAAAGACAGTCATTTGAGCTGGTTTTGCTGCACATGAAACCAAACATTTTCCTAGTTTGCTGGTGTTAAAGCCTTCAGTGACTGGCCCTGTCCTTTAAGGGGAAAACTAACACGACCCAAGCTACAGCCCATGTACTGCTTAGCCAAGTGTGTGGAGCTAAATCAGCAGAGAGGGGACGGAGTGCAGACTTCTAGAGGAAGCAGTAACTACCCGGCAGAAAGAGCAGACTTGAGGGGTGACTTACTTTTATATTCTGAACACTGTCCTATAGGCAGAATGGTTCAAGTCAACCTGTTATACCTGCATTTAACTGTTTCCCTCACTTAACTAGATATTTGAGATTTATAATATAAAGTCACATATAGCTAGTGACTATCCACAACCCCAGACATTAGCAAAGGCCATTTCTAATGGCGAGCATATCATCTCTAAGTTTTCTACCCAATTACCATGAAAATTTAAGCTACCATTTGGTAAATTATAATGTGTTCTGTTTCTGCATCAGGGCCTTGTTATGTATTACAGGTTGGCCTTGAATTTAGGTCTTCCTGAGCACGCACAGAGGTTACAGTGTGTGCCATCATGCTTGACTGAAGCTTCTCTCTCTCTCTCTCTCTCTCTCTCTCTCTCTCTCTCTCTCTCTCTCTCTCTCTCTGCTAAGGATCAAGAACAAATTCAGGGCTTCATGCATGTCAGACAGGTACTTCATCCACCACAGCTTAATGACCACCAATGAGTGTGGTAGAACCTTTAAAACATTTACATAGGGCTGGAGAGATGGCTCAGTGGTTAGAGCACTGACTGCTCTTCCAGAGGTCCTGAGTTCAACCCCCAGCAACCCCATGGTGGCTCACGACCATCTGTAATGGGATCTGATGCCCTCTATGGTGTGTCTGAAGACAGCCACACAGTGTATTTATGTACATTAAATAAATAATTCTTTTAAAAACACTTAAATATTCCTGAAATAAGAAAGATTTCAAGTGGAAAAGTTATACAAATTATAGATGTACTTAGATTCCATAATTGAAAATCTGCTACATTTTCATGACACACACATACATATGTCATCGTAGCACTGAGGAGGTAGGGCCAGAGGACACTGACCCTGGACACACATTTGGGAATCTCCTCAGAAAAACAAAAAATAAAGTGAAAAGTGAAATGTCTATAATTTATATTTTATGCATGTGTTTTTGCTTTATGTTTGTACGCCATAGGGACCAGCCTGAAGCACTGGATCCCTGAACTGGAGCTCCAGGTCCATCATGGGCCATGATGTGGGTGTTGAGAATTGAACCTGGGTCCTCTGCAAGAATAACGAGTCGACGCTCTAGCCCCCACATGCTCTTCATCACATACTCTCCACTCATCAATTAATTCAGCTTCTAAAGCTCATTTGCATATAGGTTATAGACACCTGTATACCTTGGGAAAGACTCAGTTTTCATTGGTGTGGCACAGGGGTCCCATGTGACCTAAGCTGACCATATCTTATTCGCTATCTAATTGAGCATGACCTTGAACTTGTGATCCTCCTCCCTCTACTGCCCCAGGTATTAGGATGGCAGGTATGTGTCACCACGCTCTGTTTATATGTGGCATAGAAGTTTATGAACAGGCAGTTATGCCTAACTACTATTAAACACCAAACTGTACAAACTCACAATTAAGTAAGGAATCCAGTCTACCCAGCCTCTGCTGTTCATCCGGGGGAGAACAGTCTTACCTCCAGTGTGGCTCGCACTGTACTCTCATCTCCTGTGTGAGAGGTTTCAATGGAACCATTCAAGACAGATGAGTTCCATCAGACAGGCTTGTCTGAGACTGTTGCCTGCAAGCTCCTACTGTCAATTAAGTCCCCACTAAAACCTGACTTTTCACCTGTGTCATCTGCTAATTACAGAAGCCAGGGTGGAGTGGGGACTCTGTATTTAACAGTGAGGATTAGGTTGGATTGCTTTGAATATTCTTATTTTTGAAACTTTACTTCCATGTATATGCTCATATCTGTGGGGGTACAGGTGTCAGACTCCCCAGGACTGGAGTAAAAGACAATTGTGAGCCACTATGTGCATTCTGGGAATCGAACCTGGGTCCTTTTGGAAGAGCAGCAAGTACTCTTAAACCTTGAACTATCTCTCCATCTGCCATTTGGAAGATTCCTTAAGTCAAAGCAGCTAGTCTGTGATCCTGTCTGATCAGCGACATAGATTTAAAATTCTTCTATTATGTCTGTGTGTGCACGCATGAGTGTGTGTAGAAGCACATGCCATAGTATGTGACAACATTCTATGACACTCAGACAACAGCGAGTATGGAGGTCAGAGAACAACTTCTGGGTCAGTTCTCTCCTTCTACCACAGGAGCTCAGGGATTAAATTCAGCTCATCGGGGTTGGTAGCAAGTGCATTTAAGCACGGCTCGCTGGCCCTCCATGATACCTTTCGCTGCCCATTTTCTCACACTAATGAGCTCCACAGCTAAGGCTTTGCAGAAGCAGCTATGCCAACCACAAATCTAGCGCACCTTAGGCTGTGGGGAGGCTGTAGCTGCGAGGAGAGAACTGAGAGGCACACTTTTACCTCAAAAGAAGGGGTAGGGGGTTGCCTGTAAACGTCTTTAGCTGAATCATGTGCCAAGTGGGATTAAGAGCAGTCACCAAGTGTGTCAGCCACTATAACACACGCACACAAATTACCATGAAAATACTTCATTAAAAAGGTGGTACTGACATCAGTCTTGCAAATAAATATATTCGCTAACTCACAAAATGTCACCCACTAATACCTCCCTGCCATGAGAGAAACCCCCAGACTTCGATCTCCTGGGAGTGCACCATTAACTGCCCTCAGCATGTGTGAGTGGCCGTTCCCAAGTTAACTTTATAGCAATGTTAAATTGGATGAATACAACAATGTTGTGCTAATGAGGGTCAAATTGCCACCAGATGTTACCTCTTTCTTTCCCCTTTGAAAAAATAAACACAGCTGTGTACATGTGTGCACAGGCAATATTGAACACGAGAGAAAAAAATGGCTCTAAGAAAACACAGGCACTAAAGGAGAGAAAAATTCCTTAATGAATTTCCACTCCACCTTTGATTTTTTTTATGTCAAACACAACGAAAGCACACTGAAGCTGGTGTTGTGAACAGCAGAACTTCAGACATCATTTCTAAATAATCGTATATGAAATGAGAGACTTTCCCCCAGCGGACACGCGAGAGTGAGTGAGAACACACTCTGGAAGACATCGACAACCTGGCTGTTCTGTGAGGTCTTCCTCGAGGAGGCCCAGGAACCGGCTCGGAGTCTCCCAATCTCCAGCTGGACAAGGCCCTGGACGCACTTGGGAAGGCAAGAAAATGAGAAGTGAAAGGTGGCAGCATTTATGATCTAAAACAGCAGTGCAGGCCCTCAGCATCTCTGCAGCAGAGGCTAACCAGAGGACACCCAGGTAAAACAGGCAAAAGGAGACCCAGCCACCCAAAACCCAAACAAAACAGAAACTCAGTAGCTTCAAATGCTGAGTTCAAGTGGATTTGATATCAGTGTGCCTGCCTTTCTCCCCTTCCTCTCCCTTCTGACGAAAGTGATCGTCACAAAAGAACACATCAGTCAGGAAGTGGGAAACAGCAGAGAGGGAAATCCAACAGGAGACAGTTCACAAATCCAGGCCCTTTGCAGAGCTGGACCAGGAACGCGATTAGTAAACAAACCCTGTCTGCGCAAACTTCCACCGTTGTTTTAAGATCCACTGGTTGCAACCAAAGATGAAGGAGTTCCAGGAGGCCGAGACCCCAAACTAAGCAGTCTGAGCTGCAGGCTCCCACAGGCCCAGGGTGGGAGCGTCCTGTGGAGCAGAGCTTTGTGACTGGTTTTATTTGTGAAGAAACCAGTATAGATGAGCTTTAGCGTTTCCTTCTGGCAGTAAGTTGGGGTCGATACATAGGGGAGGAGATGGATTCCCTCCTCTAGGAGAGCACACTCTGTCCAGTGATCTGGATTGCCAACAAGTGTGACAGTTGGAATGCTCAGTAGCATGAGAAACTGCCTCAGATCTACAGGCAAGCTCCTCTGTCTGCTGATCATCACGATAGCTTTCCTTTACATCAGTTCTTGGGCATTTGGAACAATCACGACTTAAAACCAAGGTCAGATGGACTGGGACAGCTCTGGGAGCACTGATCACCGTAGCTTGGTTGGAAGCTGCTTAGGGACTCACCTTCAGGATGGTGGCCACTGTCTCCTGTGAGGCTTGTCTCACGTCCTCTCCATTCACAGACAAGATCTGGTCTCCTCGAATTAGCCTCCCATCGAGGTCTGCGGCTCCGCCTTTCACAATGTCAGAGATGAACACTCCGCTTCCACTCCTGCGAACATCACCAAGCATTGTGGGATTGGCACGACCAGTTAGGTATTAATTCTTTATAAAGACTAAAGATCTAAGATCTAAGACGCAGAAGTTCTAAAACCAATCCATCAAGTCCAATGCCATCCACTAACTTTCTAATAACTTGACGCTTAGATGAAGCCCATTTGTGCTGTGTATTGCGTATCTTTTCACTGCTGGATAAACCTGTCACAAGCACTGGCCTATGTGAGTATATATGATCTTAGTAAAATCGTAATTTACTTTTTATTTTTATAATTATTGCTTTTTTCAGGACAGGGTTTTCTCTGTGTAGTCCTGACTGTCTTGGAACTTGCTTTGTAGATCAGGCTGGCCTCACAGACCAGCCCGACTCCGCCTCCCAAATGCTGGGATTAAAGGTGTGCACTACTTTTTACCTTTTTTTTTTTTTAAAGACTTATTTATTTATTCTATGTAAGTACACTGTCGCTGTCTTCAGACACTCCAGAAGAGGGCATCGGATCTCATTATAGATGGCTGTGAGCCACCATGAGGTTGCTGGGAATTGAACTCAGGGCCTCTGGGTCGGTGCTTTTAACCACTGAACCATCTCTCCATCCCCCACTTCTTACTTTTTAAAAAGGCAGAATTTGTGGCCTGGAATATATAGGCCCTTGGCTGACTGCTTTCTGGTGTGAGTGTGGCTCTGGGGTGATCCCAGCACCTCACACAAAGTGAGCAAGCTGTTTTCCTGGAGAAGAGCCCATTGATAATGATTTCCTTTTCTTAAAAAATGAAATTATTATTATTCATGTGTTTATGTTAATGTATTCATGTTTATACGGATATGTGCTTGCCCGCACATTCATAGACATCAAGGACAGCATGTGGGACTTGGTGTTTTTCTTTCAGCGTATGGGTCCCAGGAATCTAAGAAGTCATCGATTTGACAGCCTCTGCCTTACACACCGAGCCTTCTCAAAAGGCCCTAATGGCTCTGTCATTACTTTCCCTTCCTCTTGTACTTCCTTGATGACACCCGGCCACCCACAGTCTCCTTAAGGCAAGCTGGCCTGGAATTTTCAATCCTCCTGCCTCCACCTCCTCAGTGCTGGGATCATAGGCCTGTACCTCCAAGGCTGTTTTGTGGAGCCCTGGGATTCTAACCCAGAGCTTCATGCTTGCTAGGAAGGAGTTTCCCAACTGAGCTACACCCCTCAGCCTCTTATTTGAAGTCTTCTTTTATTTATTGAATGATTTTGTTTCAAAATTGAACAGCTTAAAAAGTGTATATCTTGGAGCTAGAGAGATGGCTTAGCACTGAAGGGTATCTACTATTCTTGTGGAGGGCCAGAGTTATGTTCTCAGCACCTACACTGGGTCGCTTACAACCATCTGTAACTCCAGATCTCTCTCTCTTTCTTTTGCTATTGGGTGTAACTCTGTAGCCCAGGCTATCCTAGAACTTACTATGTAATCCAGGCTATCATTAAAGTTGTGATGATTTGGCTTCTAGAGATGTGAATTACAGTTGTGAGCTATCTTACTTTTTTATTGTTGTTGTTGTTATTATTATTATTATTATTATTATTATTATTATTATTATTATTTTGAGATGTACCATGTCAATTGATATTTTATGGAAGGTATGCTGAAGGCTGAAGACAGGCCACATATACACTATGCATGTGGTCGGGAACTGGGCTATCTCTCTACATCTACTGATCTTCATTAGCGCCTGAAGCACCTCATTTTTAGGGGTGTCTACTATTCTGTGGATGCTCCATGATTTCACTTATTAAATGTTTACCACTGTAGTTGGAGGCACACAAGTCGGGGAGCAGGGTCTAAAAAAGCAGACTAAAATCTCAAGTAACAGCCAGCTTTATTCAGAGCATCAGACAATTTGTATTCTAGGGTTAAGAAGTCACCTGAGTAAGGTGTTTAATCACAAGGACAAACCACAGGTGGCAAAAGATGGTTTTCCATAGAGGCACACGACTAACAGCAGCTGGAGTAAATTCCCTCCTATCCACTCTCCCTGGGCGAAACACAAAAACACATTCCAAGAAAAGCCTGTGTTTTGAAGGAACTGAGGTCACAATACTCTCGTCTTTGTTTTCCTCTCTTCCTTCCCCTCTCTCTCTCTCTTTCTCTTTCTCTCTTTCTCTTTCTTTCTTTCTTTCTTTCTTTCGAGTTTTCTTACAAGCACTCAGAGATTTCCTCATTTAACTCCATTCTTGAACTCTGTTCTGACACTGAAGACCTGTGAATGAGCTATACAGTTCTTGTACTCCACAGTTACTGCAAAGAAATATGTAAAAAATACCTGCAGGCAAACCTTTAAGACATTATGGAATTATTTGTCAGAAGGCTTAGAAGCTTTAAGAGATGCATCTGATCCTGTACAACGGAAAGTTTCATGCTGAGGAATATAGTTCTTTTCCAACTAAGCCTGCAATACAGATGGTGAATGAGGGCCACTTTATCTACCTACACCTGAGAGTAAGGAGGAACGCTGAGTGTGCTGCCGAGACAGCACTGCCGTGAGTTTGAAACCAGCCTGGGCTACACGGTGAGATCCTACTCAACAAGCAACTCAAAACAGAACCACCATTCTCTGCTTGGGATGTCCCCAGGTAAAAAGAAAGCAGCTGGGTCCTGTGTCTGCAGTTGCTCTGTACCCATGTGTAAGAGAAGCCCACAAATACTGCCTAGGAAGCCACTCTAATCCTTACTGCGGAGCTGAGCTCAGAGTCAGCAGCCCAGCTGGAATCCAGTGTGGCTACCGGGTCCTGCCTGGTGGGTCCAGTTGTTTCTCCACATGACACGTCTTAGAAACCCATCACTAGTTCACAGTAGGCCTTCTCGTTCAGTGTTTAGAAGCATTAGTCCCCACATGCAGAAGAGAAAAGGCTGACCTGGGCTTGAACACCCATCCTTACCGTTTCCCCACAATGCTCAGGCCTAGTCCTCGGCCAGTCTTCTTCTGCAGATCCACAAGGAACACCTCCAAGTTCTCCTCATCTCTGTACTGTGCTTCATCTCTGTATATCACCAGCCGCACCTTCTGGGGCGTCTGCCTCAGGGCTGTGATGGCTTCTTCATGGCTGGAGCTCCTCAGATCAACCCCATTAACCTGTAACAACAGCCATACCGAGACAGGTGGCTCACAGCAGAGGCCTCAGCCTGCTGCTGCTGCCTGATCCACCCAGTGAGAGATCTCGACAAAATTCCAACTCATCCCCAGAGCGCACCATAAGAATACGAGGAATATGAGCTGCTTCTCACATAAAGACCCTACCCCACAAAGAACGGGGGTGGACTGGTGTTTGTGGCATATATTTACATAGCTGTAAACTTTGCTGTGGAGTTAGGGGAGCGGGTGTGTGTGTGTGTGTGTGTGTGTGTGTGTGTGTGTGTGTGTGTGTGGTGGTGTGTGTGTGTGTGTGTTGTGTGTATAGTCTGTGTGTGTATGTTGTGTGTATGTCTGTGTGTTTGTGTGTGTGTGGTATGTGTGTATGCGGTGTGTGTTGTATGGGTGTGTGTGTGTGTGTGTGTGTGTGTGTGTGTGGTATGATGTGTGGTATGTATGTGTGTGTGTATGTGTGTGTGTGTGTGTGTGTGTGTGTGTGTGTGTGTGTGTGTGTGTGTGTGTGTGTGTGTTTACCCTATTTATTTACTTATTCAGGTTGAAGGGAAGTAGCTAGCACAGTTATCAACCCAGTTAGTATCTGTGGGCTGTTTGCTGTTATACTTGACTTCTGCACTCTTTTTGATTTCCTGTTTGCTTGTCTTTGGCTCTTTGAGACCGTCTCACTGTGTAGCCCTGGCTGTCCTGGATACGCTAGGCAAAGCAGGGTAGCCTCAAACTCCGAGATTTGCTGCTCTGTCTCCTGAGCATGGGATTAAGGTCGGCATCGTTACAAAGCTGGCTGGCTCCCCACTCTTGGTTGCTCCGGTCACATCGTCTTTAGAGTGGCCCAGAGGAGATAAGGGACAGGTGTTTCCAACAGCTTCAAAGGAGCCCTTGAAGGCTTCTCATTTGAATCTGATGGCACCAGCACAGACAGGCCCGCCTCCAGAGAACATAAGATATTGGGGACAGTCGGCAAAGCCACAGTTCTGTTGACAAGTCACACAAATGTGGGCAGCTCAGGACCCCTCTGAGCCCTGTTCTCTTGCTCTGTTACCTGGAGATCACGGCCAACCTATTTTTAAGCAAATATTTCCATGGCGCTTGTAACGCCAGTCCTCATGGGTCCACCATCAGCTTTATTAGTGAATACTAGTTGCATAAATACTTGTGATATTGTCACACATAATGTACTCTGCTCACACTCATCCCTGATTACCTTCTGCCCCCTACCCTCTTCCTGGTCTTTCCCCTTCCAGTCCCATGACCCCCTCTCACCTAGACATGACAAAATGTGATACCTGACCGAGTCTGACTTACTTTCCTACATGATGCCACCCAGTTCCATCGATTTTCCTCAAGCTTATTTGCTGGATTTCTTGTTTCAGTGTGTAATTTTTTAGTTTTTCAAATATTCTGAGTATTAACCTTCTGCTGTATAAGTAGCAAGCAAAGATTTCTTCTCACTCTCTCTACCATTCCGGTTAACTATGTCCTTTCTAATTGGATGCTAAATTTTAATTCTCTCTCTCTCTCTGTCTCTCTCTCTGTCTTTCTGTCTCTGTCTCTCTGTCTCTGTCTCTCTCTCTCTCTCTCTCTGTCTCTCCTTTTCCCTCTCTCTCTTTTTTTTTTTTTTTTTTTGGTGTCATCCTGGCTGTCCTGGAACTTGCTCTACAGACCAGCCTGGCCTCGAACTCATAGAGATCTTCCTGAATCTGTCCTCTGAGTGCTGGGGTTAAAGGTGTGTGCCACCACTATTTGGTGACACTTCTTTTATTTCTTAAGTGACTGGAGTCTTACTCAGAAAGTCAATGCCTATGCCTACTCTTCAATTGTTTCTCCTCTTTTTCCTATTAGTTTAAAGTCTTGAATCCAGATTGTCATAGTTACTTTTCTATTAATATAAGACACCATGACAAGGCAACCCATAAAAGAAAGAACTTGCTGGAGCTCACAGTTCTAGAGCATTTAAGTCCATGATCATTATAGTGGGGGGCATGGGCTATAGTCCAAAGTCCCAAAGTCTTCCAAACCCATCATGGTCAGGCCTACCATGCACTAATAGCTCATTCCTCGATACCAGCTTATATCCTAGTTACTTTTCTATTGCTGTGACAAGACACCATGACCAAGGTAACTCATAAAAGAATGAGTTTATTGGGCTGATAGTTTTAGAGAGTCAGTCTATAGCCACCATGTCTAGGAGTGTGGCAGGCAGGCAGGCAGGCAGGCAGGCAGGCAGCTGGAGTAGTAGTTGGGAGCTTTCGTCTAATCCACAAGCAGGAGGCAGACAGAGGAAGCTAATTGTGAATGGCTTGAGCTTTTGAAAAAAGCCCACCTCCAGTGACACACCTCCTCCAACAAGGCCACACCTCCTAATCCTTCCTGAACAGTTCTACCAACTAGGGGCTAAGTATTCAGATAGATGATCTCATGGGCCATTCTCATTCAAAGCAACTCAAGGTATTTGATGTATTTTGAACTGATATTTTAGATAGTGTGAAACAAGAATCTATTAAATATCCAGTTTTTTTTTTAAGAGACACTGCTATTCCTCCAGTGTTTATCTTTTGTCTATAGCTGAGTATCTGCTTTTGCTTGGCATCTTGTTTTTGTTAATATCATTAGGGATATTTACTCATTTCCTGCTTATACCAACTCTCTGAAATATGTGCTTCTATCATTACCATACACAGATGAAGAAAACAAGGCTAACAGGTCAACATTTGAACCCAAGCTTTTTTCTTCCCATATAGATGTGTGTTCTCACATGCACGTCTGTGTTTGCTCTCACATGCACGTCTGTGTTTACTCACCCACGCATGTGTGTGTATGCTTGTGTGTGTGCTCATGAATGCACCTGTATGTGTGTGTTTATATATGTATGTATGCATGTATGTATGTATGTATGTATGTATGTATGTATGTGTGCTCACAAATGTACGTTTGTGTGTGCACATACAGAAGACAGAGGTGACATTCAGTATCTTCTATTGTCCTTTCTCTACCTTATATATTGACGCAGGGTCTCCCACTTGAACCCAGAACTCACCAATTTGGCTAGCCTCAGTAGCCAGCTTGCTATGGGGATGGAGAGCTTCCTCTTCTCAAGGGCTGGGATCAGAGGCCATGCCTACTTGATACTTTTGTGGGTGCTAAGGAGCTGACCTCCAACCTTCACTCTTATATGGCAAATGGTTTGCCCAATAACTCATTTCTCCAGTTCCTAACCAAGACAATATTTCTATTGTAGTCCTTTTTACCATGCCGTCTCCTAAGTAAGCTGTGAACAGGTTGTTAGAGGATGTGCCACAGGGAGTTAAATAATTGATATGATTACTGAATTTCTACAAAGAAGGAACTCAAGGGCAGGGTAGCTTTGGACTCAGTTAGCCACTCCCTCCAGGTCACATCTTGGCAAAGAGCCAAGCCAAGGGGAGATTGGCTCCCACATGGCCAGGTAGAGGCAAGAGAGGAAGAGCTCCTGACATGTGACTTCCACCCCTTGTTCTGATACAGCCCTGCATGGCCCAGGAAGGTAAAGCCTGTCTTTGAACTCAGCCCCTTCATCTGTTGCAGTAACCACAGGCATGTTCACTGCAAGACAGCAATGGGTGGGCTGAGGAGATACTGCAGAGCCCTTTCCTCTGTGTAGGACCCTCACTGTCCCTTCAGCCACTAAATGCTTTCACATTGTTAGTGAGTAAGCCCACGGAACAGAGGGAGAGCAGTGTCTCTCCGGAAGCTGAGCTGATTATTTCCAATAGATGGCACACAAGACCACTTCTGCTGGTTAGAACACCAGGCGACCAACCTCACGGACTGAAGGTGTAATTCCTAAGCCACCTCAAAGGCCTCAGCAAATACACAAACAATTGAAGGCACTGTCACTGAGCTCCAACATTACAAAGACAAGGCAATCTCTACCAAATTCGGGCACTAAGGGGCCGGTTCAGTTCAGAGTGACTTCAGCCCCGTTTCCTCGTGCTCGGGTGGTTTGATGAGACAAACAGTGCGGCCTGGACCCTGTGGCATCACTTCACATTCCTCAGAAAAGCAGACTCAGTCACAGCATTGCTCACTGAGCTAGGGGTGGTAGGAGCGGCCTCCTGTGTGAGAAGGGCTCCTGGAGGGGCCACTGTCACGTCCTGTCAGTAGGACGGCATGTGGGAAGTGGACGAGGCCTTGCCAGACTAGGGCTTTGGTTACTTATTGTCTTATGGTGAGTTCATGGGGAAATTCAGGAATTAACTCTCCTTCAGATCCCGTTTAAACAGGTTATAAATGGTAAAAAGGCAGGATAACAGAAGGGACTGGCTGGGAAAAAAAAACACCAGGAAGAAGACAGTCTATGCTAATCAGTGTCAAACAATTGTTTGGTGGTGTCTCTGTAAGAAAATGTGGCTTTCCTAATTTTAACATTAGGACACTGTGATGTTCAATACTGATTGTCAGTTTGACAAGATCTACACACAACCACTAAAGAGATGGCTAACTGAAGGAGGGAGACCCGCTCTAACGTGGGCAGCGCTACCCCATGGCTACTGTCCCAGGCTGAGCAAGGAGAGAGCTGAGAACAGCACTGCTCTGGCTTCCTGAGTCTGGATGCGGCGGTCCCTCATTCCTGCCCCCACACTTCCGGCCACGGGCAGTGTCTTCAGAGCTGTAAGCAGATAAGCCCTCTCCCTTAAGCCGCTTTTGAGGTCCTCTGTTGTGCCAATGGGATGAATAATTGAGACGAGACATCACATTAGAGGCATGGCGGAGTAGCTTGTGAACACAGGACCCTCCTGAGCAGAAAATGGACTTACAGAAGGAAGCAGGAAAGCAGCCAGAACAGAGAGAGAGAGTAGTGTCTACAACTGCCGTGGAGAATGGACTCCCAGCCCCCTCCCTGAGCCATGTGCCCAGCTTTTTAAGGATGTTTCTGACGCGTGTGGTAGCTACTCTCTGTAAGCCAACTACTGATGCAGATGCAGGAGCATTAGGAGTTCAAGTCCAGCCTCAACTATATTGTGAGTTTGAGGCTAGCCTGAGCTTTTTTTTTTTTTTTTTTTTTTTTTTTTCCCAAAAAAAAGTGGCTTCATTGGGCCGACGAGACGCCTGAGTACTAAAGTCGCTTGCCATCAAGTCTGATGACCTGAGTTTGATCCTTGGAACTCACATGATGGAAGGAGAAAACCAGCTCCTATAAACTGTCTTCTGACTTCCACATGTGTGCTGTAGCACATGTACACACGTGTGCTCATACGCATGACAGGCAATAGATGAATGAATGTTAAAAAAGTTTTGTTTACGTTTTTATTTTTAACTAAATCTCACTAAGTTGGCCACCGTGCCCTTGAACGCACTGTACATCTCTGGCAGGCTTTAAACTCACGCAGCATCCTGAGTGCTGGGACCATAAGCCGTACCACCAAGTCTAGTGGAGAAATTCTACTGGGGTATAATTGATATAAAATCAGGTATACATATTTGCATTTAAAAAACTATTTTATATGTATCAGTATTTCACCTACAGGCATGGTTATGTGCCACAGAGGCCAGAAGAGAGTGTTGGAGCCCCTGGCGCTCGCCTTACAGATGGTTGTGGGTCCTTGTAACTGACCCCAGGTCCTCTGGTCTGTGCATGCTGTGAAATGCTGAGTCAGCCCTGAAGCTCCTACATTAATATTAATCATCTTGCAATGTCAACTATGACAACACCACCTGACTAGAAAATCTAGGAAGAATAAAACAAGAGACCAGAAGTTCTCCAAGCTTTTGATCACTGAAAGCCAATATTGTTTGCAGGTCATCATGCTAATTGTCAAAGATGTCCTCCGGGTTATTTCACCTCATCCATTAGTGCCCTGATAAGTGCACTGGGATGTGTCCCAAGTCAGGGTGACACAGAGCCATGGCCTGCAGAGAAGCTCTGCAAAAGGACCTGAACTGAGTCTGCACTGAGCCTGGATTCCTCATTTACCCTTCACACCTAGGCTTTCCTCTTACTACACCTCTGCCTTCTTCTTCGAAGGCAGAAATGAGTCACCATGGCGAGAGATAAAATCCTGTGATGTCATTCCTAATATGCTACATCAAGACACAAAGCAAAACCTGCACAGGCCTGCCATAAAGTCTACTCCATTACCTGCATCCAATGAAAGAGAGATGCTTAAGTCACATGCTATGCCGCCATTTCTTTATTTTTAATATAGTAATCTTACAGGGGAAATGATCTCATTTCATGAATTTTCTTCTCCTACTTCTGAAGATTGACTTTTCCTATTTTAATTATGTATATGTACATGTCTGTCTGCATATAGGTATGGGATGTGAGTGCAGGAGCCCTCAGACGGCCAGGTGTCAGATTCTCCCTAGATTCAGAATTACGTAGTTGTAAGTTACCTAACACGGGTTCTGGGGATCTACTTGGGTCTTTTGGGAGAACAGTACATGCTCTTAGCTGCTGAGCCATCTCTTCTGCTCCCTGGCGCCCTTTAAAAGGCCTGAGCAGGTTTTTAAATTAAAGAACTTGGTCAAGTGGCTCAGTGTTTGTAACGTACTAGATGCCATCCAAAGGGGGTGATTTTACATATTTACTGGCTATAAAATGCTAGTGATGAGGCTTGTTTTTCTTCTTTACAAACGGTCTATTAAAATCAAGGGAATGACTTATGGTAACAAAGTTTTAAAATTGCAGGTGTGTGTTGAAGTATGTGTCTGTCTGTCTGTTTTTAGCAGGGGATTTGGTAAGAAATAACAGAGACAAAAAATCAAGTTGCAGCATGACATATCTTGTCTGATGTTAAAAATAATAGAACTATAAGGGGTACTTTCTTTTTCACTAAGAATTTTTTTCTCAGATTTAGATAAAGCACTTCATGATTACAAATTAGTGAGTTGTTCAATGAACACTGAGAAGCGGAAGAATCTGACATAGGCTTTGATCCACAGGAGAGAAATCACAAGGAAAGAGTTGAATAAAAGACAGACAATTTGACTGACCCATGGCCCAACATCGATCATGCTCACTGTTACACAGTGCAATCAGAAGTCGGTACCTCTAATATCTGGTCTCCAGCCCATAATCTTCCATCTCGGGCTGCTGCACCTTCTTCATAGACTTCATGGATAACAATAGCATCCTAGAAAAAAGTTCCCATTAATTCTCAACAACCACAAACAAACAACCTTGGGTGGGTAGCCACTCACAATTGGCAATTTGCTAATGACGTTTACTTTGCCTGACATACACACAAGAAGCACAGTTTAGAATTATAATTATGCTTTCCAAAGAGGAGGATTTCACTCCTTTAGGGCAGGATTTGCTTCAGATCCCATGCTAAACTTCCCTCATGTTTTTCTGTTGACCTTGAACACTGCTGCTGTGTTCAAACCAGGGGTGAACTCTGTGTCATTCACTTTTTACTGGGAATTTTAAACATGGTTTCAGGTATTTATTAGAGCTTAAGGGTTCAGCACAGAAGTGTGGCCTGATCAAGGGTTCCACCAGGCCTCATTGCTTGTGCAATGGAAGAGAAGAACTCTGGGAAATGAGCTAGACAAAGTAGGTACAGGGTGGGGAAGGGAAGCACGCAGGACCCATGGCATAGGTCCGTGGTGGGCTTGAAACCCCTCTGAATTCAACATTCTAGGCCAAGAATGTAGGACACCATATGTGGCAGGTAACCTTTGGTTGAAAATGTATCTTCACTAATGAATTGCAAATAACTTGCATCTCTTTATATTAATAACCTCATTTTTTCTTTTCTTCCCTCTATCTCTTTTTTATCTATTTTTTTCATGTATTTTGGTCATAATTTCTTTCTCAAAAACTTCCAGGTCCTCCTCAACTCCTTACTTTCCGAACTTCCTGTTCTTCTTTTTCTCTTAAAAAACAAACAAACAAACAAACAAAACCCCAAAGTCCAAACAAACACCATTAAAGACAAAAAATAACAAACCAAAACACACACGTACCCGCATGCAAGCGCGCGCGCGAGCACACACACACACACACACACACACACACACACACACACACACACAAACGTGCACACACGCACACGGCAACAACAACATGGATTCAGTTTTGTGTTGCCAAGCCACTCCTGGCAATAGGCCTGCCTTGGAGTGTGGTTGGTAAGCCCCGTGTCACTCCACTGGAGAAGTGATTTTTCCTTTCCCAGCAGCTCTCATTTCCGTATAGCTACTTGGTTAGGCGTCTGTTTCCCTTTGTTTGTGCTGGGACTGTATCTGCTTTGAACTTGTGCAGGTCTTGTGTGTGCTGCTGTAGTTTCTGTGAGTTTATAGGTGTATGAGCCCTGTTGGTCACTTTGTCAGGCGTGGGATCCGTCTCATAGAATTGGTTACTCCCATAACGTTTGCGCCACTGTTGTGATCTTGCAGGCAGATCACTGCTGTAGGATGTAGAACTTGTAGCTGTGTGACATTGATGATTACTTTTCTCTTCCAGTATTACGCAAAGTACTTTCTAGCACCAAAACCACCACCAGTAGGGGTGAAGCTTCTGTTTAGGCACCAGCTTGATCTCTCCACAGTTGATGGTGTCAGTGTTGTCTTCAGCGACAGGCTGCTGGTTGGTAATAGCTTGGTTGTAAATGGTAACCAACAGCCTTGGCAGAAGCCTATGACGTTAAGCAGGGGTAGTCTATAGGACCCCTTTGGGTAACTTAACAAGACATAACCCATTCCTGGCATTGGAGGGTTCACTTGGTGGCATAAGATATAATGGGGCATTATTTATTTGTAGCAGTTCGTGTTCTCATGCTAATTATGTTATCCAGAAACCTGTTTGCACTGTCCTGCACATAGGACTAAAGGGAGCCTGTCCAGTTGGTTTTGACTGGTCTATAAAGTTACCAGTGGTTGAAGGCTGGGTTGGAAGACAGAAGCATCCCAGGAATTTAGGATTCTTGGGAAGGGACCGAGGGAGGTGGAAGTGGAGACTCTGCTGTGCCGAGAATGAGAATGGAGGAGACGGAGGAGACGGCTATGCCGGAAAGGTGCAGGAGGGCGAGAGGGCCGAAATGTAGGTGCAGGGGGAAAGCGGCCCCAGGAGGGCTGCCCAGAAGGGCCCAGGGCAGCAAAGATAAAATACAGATTTAGTAAGTATTAACTCAGGAATATTGGAGGGGAGTGTGTGTTAGCCACATGGAGTTAGGAGTGGCCCAGCCTCTGGAGTTAGGGCAGACCCCAGAGCTGGGCAAGATGTCTTGATCCAGATTTCAGATCCTGTAGCAGCAATGGACTTTAACTCTGACTAATGGGATTTCTAAACCCAGGCAAAGGTTTAATTGCCAAGACTTTTTTTCCTGCTGCTTCTGGGGAATGACTTTAAGGAGACACACTGGGGTGTTGGCCTGAGGTGACCCCAACACACTTCAGGAGCATCAAGGGTCACTTGGACCATGGTCCTGCAGGCAGACTGAGGCAGGCTCGAGGGAGCCTGGATAGCGCCGGTCTGTACCGTCTCACCGGTCCTGGGCCGGAAGTTACCCACTGAGCACAGAGCTTGTTTCTCACATAACCTCCCAGATCTCACCATATCTGAAACAGCAAAAGTGAATTTTCTGTTCACTCATATTCAAAAGGACCCATTAAATTTTCATTGTGTAATGTGTCTGGGTCTCTTTAACAAAAGGAGCTGAGAAAATTGGATGTGTACAAAAAGAAACTGAATCCTAATTTCTCATCAGCTGCAAATGGACAGAGACCTTAGTGTAGAACTAAAGTTTGACAGTGTTAGGGAGGAAAGTAGGGAAAACACTTCCTGGTACTAGGCTTGGGCAAGAGCTGACTACACAGGACCTCAGCCGTTCAGGAAGTTAATGCAACAACCAGCAAGCAGAATGGAAAAGCTTCCATTCTGAACAGCAAAGCAAACAATCAACTGAGTGAAGACCCTGCCCGCAGAATGGAAAGAAATCTTTGCCAGCTATGTGCCTTACAGAGGCTGGGTATCTAGAATATACAAAGAATTGGAAAACAGACAGACAGTGCCACACAGCAAGGAGAAAGCAAATAATCCAGTCAATACAATGGGCTCAACAGATAATTCTCCAAAGAGGAACTACAAGTGGCCACTAAATGTAAGTGTTCACCCTCACTGGACATCAGAGAAATGACACACAACGATACTGAGAGTGCATCTCGCCCCAGTTGGAATGGTAGTCATCGAGAAAACAACAAAAACGATGGCGAGGAAATGAAAAGAAGGGGCCCTTTTGTGCTGTTGGCGGGGCTGTAAACCAGCCCAGTTTCTAAGGAAACCAGTGTGGTTTTCAAACACTCTTAGGTATTCACCCAAATGGCTCAACATCAATGGGTTGTAGAGATGACTGCACATGCGTGTTTACTGCAGCTGTGTTCACAGACGCTAAGTCATGGAGCCAACCCAGGTGATCAACAACAGAGGGATGGGTAAAGAAGTAGTTCAGACAAACAATAAAATCCGTTCTGCCATGAAGAAGGACGATGTTAATTTGTGAGAAGACTGGTGTGGCTGGAGACAGTCATGCTGAGCCGATCGGGGCGGGCATATATATTGTATGTTTTTGTGGCACTTGGATTTTATATAATCACATAAAGTCATACATGTACAGATTAAATGTAGAAGTGGAAATGTCCATCGGACAAAAGAGTTAATGGGAGGGGCAGGATGAGAAAAAATTGAGCAAATTAAAAAGAGTACTTTTGAATCCAAATCTCTTTACATGTTTCTTGTGCCCAAGAAACACCAGATATAAAGGCAAGGCACTGTTAAGAGTTTCAAAGAATTTCTGGGTTCACTGCTAATGATTCTCTACGCTGGTACCCTGGTAAGAGGCTACTTACTAGCACTAACGACTTCTCTGAATCTTTTACGTTACCATACAAAACAGTGTTCTTTACAGCAGCTCCATCGTCTGGTTGTGCTGTTTGCTCACACCTTCCCAGGTGCTTCCTGACCCTTCCCTCCCTTACTGTGTCCCTCCCCCTGCAGAGTCTCTTCTGCTTCATTCTCCTCTGGCTCCGTGGCTTTTCCCCACATCTTACTCCCTGTTCTCCTCCCCTTTAGACTCTTTCCTTCCTCCACAGAGTCCATCTTCTATAAAATATATGCTGCGTGTCTGTGCGTGTGCGCACACATATGTGTGTGTGCGTGTGTGTGTGTATGTGTGTGTGTGTGTGTATTTATACATATTTAAAACTCCAGAATTTGTATCTGAGAGAGAACATATGATCTTAATAGCAACAGTTTCTGGTATTTATCTACTCTTGAAGTATCCTATTAGTTATGTCCTTGTAGGTATCTGCTGTCTGAAGTCTTAGAGACGTCTTAGAGGACATGATTAGGAAGCAGGTCTCTGGAGTAGACCTTCTCTGTCCAAGGACGGGTACGGGTACTACCAGCCCTGGAATGGGGGAAGGCCGTTAGTTAGTTCTTCTGGAACCTAAGGGTGTTAACTACATATATGGCTGATTGCCAAGTGTCAGCATGAAGAACAGAGTAAGTTCTCTTGTTGCTGGTTAGTGAAGACCTATGTGCCCAAGATGGTGCCCACTTGCCAGTTGAGCCATGCAGTCTTCCTGACAGCTAAGTGAGTTCCATTAGGCCTGCTTGAAGAACAAGTGTAGGCTTGCAGGCTTCAGCTGGAACTAGTCTTGGCAGCTTCTGACAGGAGAGAACAAAGTCTAGACTCCCACTGTGTGACTAACATGTGTCTGAACAGTTTACTGAGCTCTCCTCCAGAAGCTAGGATTTTCCATATGTTCTGGAGAAACCAGTTCTGGAGAAATACTGTTGCCTCAGTTCCACAGCAAAAGCCTCGAGGGCATGAGTGGATCATTTTACAGAGTGTGACAGAAAGATGACTTGTGGAAGGAAGGAAGCCTTGGGTCCAATGTGGCATTGAGATCCATAGATCTCAGTAGCAGGAGGTGTTGCAAGGTCAGGCCCTCACTGCACCAGCGTGAACCGCAGCCCTGTCCTCCCGTGCCCAGCTCTGCCTTCAATTACCTTATTACCTCACTTACTTCTGCCTCTACCTCTCCAGAGCTCTCTCTGAATGCTGTTTTCTTCCTACAGGACATGATAATATAACCAACGGCATGGGTTATATACTACTGATGGGTTGATGTTCAAATACACAGAGAGATTTCTTCCTTATGTGTGTTTGGAAAGGATGAAGGGCTTCAAGCATTGCTTGGTCTTGCTTTCGTTTGCCTGGTAATGTCTTCATTTCATGCCATTCTCTCCTTGAATTAACCAAGAGCCACATTCTCCATGACTCATCCCTCCTGTGGGTCACTACTACATCCCCTGCACCTTTTAGCACATCACAGCTGTCTGTCCATGGATCCATCCCTGGTGCTCTCTTCAGAACTGGGTCTGCTTCCCATTCATCTTTGGGGCCCAGTGCTGACCTGGAGTAAGTACTTAATACGTGTTCTCTTCAGTGTTTATTGTGAAAACATCAGCAATGGAAAAAGGAGTTCAAAATGACTCTGAGTGGAAAGGTGCGTAACGTTAATGTCTTAATTCTACTTTAACCAGACCTTCTGATGGCAAAGCATTAACAATACAAAACCAAAATATTCAACAGAAAATGGATGTGAAAAACCACATGAATTCCAAGAGAATTTACTTTAGCTCAGAGAACCATTTAAAGGAACCAAGCATGAGAGAGACTTAATTATCACCAAGCCCCACAAAATCCCCAAATTCCTCCAAGGGGATTAAAGTCTGAATTGCTGGAAAAGAATTTGATAACATGTAATAATAGAGCCTTAGACAGAGGCAAAGCCACTGCATACTGCAGCCCATCAATCAAATTTCTTTACTGTTCAAGCTGCCAACAAGCAGATAAAGTAACTCATAAACACACCAATCACTCAGCAAAAGGCAATTTTATCGCTGTCACAATAGGCTCATAACACTTAAGGAAGCCATGTGTTAGAAAAATTAAGTAATGTCTTTGGTGGGCTGAAGGGGTTTAAAAAGCTCTACATTGTGGGAATGAAATTTTTATATTTAACACTTGTAGATATCCAGTAGATTAATTTAATAAGCATTTTAGGACAAAATTTTGCCTGGGAACTCCGTGGTAGATAATTATGAAAGTCTGTGTCCACATGGCTTTGCTTCCTGCTTGCAGGCAGGCTTTATGCGGCTTGGATCACCCTGGAAGGGAAGCCAGTCTTTGCCACACTCATAAAAGCCTCCACCCACACTCCCCAGGAGAACTCCTAAGGGATGCTTTAACCACAGAAAAGTTCCCCATTAAATTTCACATTTAAGATGGAAAACATTTATCAGTATTCCCAAAAATGTGTCAGATCTTGTTATCTGGCCTTCAGGGGAAAACTGCTCCTAATAAGGGAGACCCGCGGGGACCAAAAGCAATATTAAATATATTCTGGATTAAATGGGCATTTCTTGCTCAGACTCCTGTGAGCCATGGTGCTTTCAAAGATGACTAAATAGAGTTCTTAGCTGTCACTGTTCAGAAATCACAGCAGACAATGTCTGTTACGCAGTGCCAAGCGCTGTGCCCTTAGCTGAAAGGCCAAGCCCACAGGGCAACTAATGTGGCGAGGACAGCAAGAGCCCAAAGTCCATTCAAATCTTCACTGCAAACACAGGACTGAACTTAATCAAATATAAAGCGTTGAGTTAAGCTGATGGTGTTTATCTCATTTTGAGCAAAATTGCAAGCTTAAACCATATCTATTTAAATACTAAGAAAAGGTTCAGGCTGGAGAATGGATCAGTGGTTAAGAGCACTGACTGCTCTTCTAGAGGTCCTGAGTTCAATTCCCAACAACCACATGGTGGCTCACAACCATCTGTAATGGGATCTGATGCCCTCTTCTGGTGTGCATGAAGACAGCAACATTGTACTCATATACAGAAAAAAAACAAGAAACAAAACCAAGGTTCTTATGATTCTTCTTAAAACCCAGATTCTTTAAGTCAGTCAGTCTGTCTGTCTGTCTCTCTCTCTGTGTCTCTGTTTGTCTCTCTCTCCTCTCTCCCCCCCCCCGTGTGTGTGTGTGTGTGTGTGTGTGTGTGTGTGTGTGTGTGTGTGTGTGTGTGTACCCAGGGCCTCGGGTATGCATGCTAAAACTCTAAAACTGAGCTATGTTCCCAGCCTCTTAACCCAATGCTTTAGGAAGAAAGCTTTAGAATTTGATTTGGAAAAAATAAAGTGCAGCAGTGTGCAGAAGGATTCAAGGCTAGGGGTTCAAGGGTTTAATGTTTTTTGACATTCTGCAGGCATCCTATTTAATTTTCTTTGTTCATGACATTTAACAATGTCAGTGAAGCTCTTAATTGGACCACATGATATCTAAAGTCATCCCAGATTTAAAATTCTTTCCTTCTCTCCACGTATTCACACATATATTTACCATACAGTAGATACTGACTGGATAATAAGGTCCCCAGACATCCCCAGACACAGACTGCTAAGTGTTTCGAAAAGATATATATATATATACATTTTATATATATATACATTTAATATATATATATATATAATAAAGGAAGGAAGCTATGTCAGTACAGTATAAATGCAAGACTGAGAAAAGCCAACAGTTCTACTGTTTCTCTTTCCATGGAAAGTCCAATATATAAATTGTTGCTCTTTTTCCTGGTGAAAGTATAAAATTTTATTAGTTCTTTGAGCATTTCATACATGCACACAATGTATTTTGATCATCACAGACACACACAGACACAAACACACAGACAGACAGACACACACACACACACACACCCCATATACCCCCTCCATTGCCTTCTTTCAAGAAGATTATAATACAAGGAAATTTCAGGTTCTTCTTTCTGCAGTAGCTGTGCATTCTGTCTCCAGCACTAACAATCAATTGCCTTAACTGGGCTGGTGATGTGGGCCTGTAATCCAGCTATCCGGGAGGCTGAGGCAGGAGGTCTGCCTGCACTGCAGAGTGGGGTCAAGAAAACACTGGGCACCTCAGTGAGGCCCAGCTCTAAACAAGAAGAAGACTGCAAACAAAGGTGGGATCCAGGGAAGGCTTAAGATGAGCTGTGAGCTTCCTCTCCCCCATCACACCCAAGACTTAGCTCCTGACTGAACCGGGGTGGCTGGCTCCTGACTGAACTGGGGTAGCTGGTTCCTGACTGAACCGGGGTGGCTGGCTCCTGACTGAACCGGGGTGGCTGGCTCCTGACTGAATTGGGGTGGCTGGCTGACTTGCTGAGACTCAAGAGTAAGAAAGGACTTGATTTCAGTTACCTCATGAGAGCATCACTGACCAAAGCAAAAATAAAGTCAACAGATGCTATACTTTTAAAATTCTAACCAATTTAGATAAGTCTCAAGGTCAAGTGTATATTAAATGTATTGTTTTTCTATAAATCGACAGAATAAGACTTTAAAAGAAATACAGTTATTTGTCAAATTGATATCACTACTTGCCAATCCCACTGACGAACAGTTTGAACGCAACTGATACAATTACTCACACTGTCAGTTGTAGTCACATGCGAATGCGCACACACACACACACACACACACACACACACACACACACACACACACACAATTTACCAAGTAATTAATATATGAAATGTTAAGGTCACAGCCATAAGAGCTAACAACACTGCTTTGAGAGCTTTCAAACACGTAAGACTTTATCACTGTGATAATCTTTCTCTTAAACTAAAAAACAACAAGTTTATATGTACCTAAAATTGAGTTCTCACGCCAAGGCTGATTTAACAAAAAGTTGATACTCATGAACATGAATATATTGTTTATACTGAAATATAGATTTAATGAAGAAAATGGGATCCGCAATGCAATTTTAATCATTATATGTCCTTATTTTGGGATTTCTCCCCTCCAGAACTTCCTATATACCCCTTTCCACTCCCCTTTAAGTCCATGGCTTGTTTTTCTCACTGATTGTTGTTGCACGCATGTATGTATATGCTCACATTTCATTAGTCCCCACAGTCCCATTCGTCCTTACTCACTGAACTGTACTCAGCCTGCATAGCGTTACTGCCTGCAGTCACAGTCTTATGACCAAATCCGGGGAAATATTCGTTAACATTCCTCCAGTGTGACTCACAGAGGTTTTGAGAACTCTGCTTGATTTTAAAATAAAATGAAGGTAAAAAGATGTTTTGTATAAAAATATATGACTTAAGCAATATTGATAAAAAGGAGCTGAGCTTGGGGGATTACATGCCAAAGCAAACCATGCTCCCTGTGAGACGGCCTGTGCAAAGTTCATATGAAGGGGAACAGCAAATAATCAATGTAAAACAGCTCCCTCCCTGCCTACCCTAAGAACACCATGAGTTTAAATTACAATAGTCCTACTTCCAAACCGTCAAAAGCAGTCATAAGTGGGAGAGTATGATATGACGGGGGTCCGATGAGGTTCCTTCAGAACAGATATGGCTGTGGCAAAAGAAGATCTCTCCATTCTAACGTCTTAGTAGGTAGACTTTGCGACATAATGTGCTCATGCCCAGGGCCCTCTATCTTGATGTCTTAGTAACCTATAACACACCCTACTTACAGAGCTGTGCAACAGAGATGGATTAAATTGGTATTACTCTATAGAGTTTATATCTAACAATAAATTACATCGTTTGTGCATGCTGTCGCTTAGTGGTGAAGTATGTGCTCAGGGGTGTGAATCCTTGGATTCAGGTCCTAATATATAAATAGATATTAAATCAGGCAGTGAAAAGAAAAAGAAAAGAAACTATAAAATACTCACAGTCTAAGGCCTTTTAAAATCAAGAATATATATATTTTTAAAGTGGGAAAATGGCAGGAACTGGGAAATGTTATACAAAAAGAAACAACCCAGGCCCAAAAAGAAAACAGTTCATGATCTCCTCATATAAAGAGCCTAGCTTCAAACTTTGAGAATTGTGTGTTTAACTTGTTATGTCTGTAGAAGTCAGGAAGCCAGAAAAGGTTCAAGAGAGAGGAGAGGAGACAAGGCCTCAGTGGAGAGTTACCTGTTCCAAAGGGGAGAGGGAGGGATGGCAGAGGGGTGGGGGCGAGGGTAGGAAGCAGAATAACCATACTTAAGAATGCATGCAAAAGCCTTAGGGAAATCCATTAATCTACGAGCCAGTTAAAAATACAACTGAGGTGTTCTCATGGGCGGACACTGGTGCTCCTAGAAGGCATGGAAAGTCTGTGCTAGGTGCTAAATACATCCTTCAAGTCAGGGAGGTCGCAGAGGCACAAACCAGCACAGGACAAATCATCTGGGGTGCTCTATTTTGTTTCTTCAAGAATGTGGGTGTAGAACTTCCAATGAGGAGACATTTTGAGGAGTCTTTAACAGGCCTGGGAGGGGCTAGCAGGGTATGTGTTCTCGTACTTGCATATTACATGACTTCCAGCAGCTGTGTGGTATTTTATGGGGCAAAGGAATCCTTCAGCAAGGTCAGTAAGAGCAAGGAAGACAGGAGATGAAATTGCACGCCTATGAATGACAGGAAATAAAACATGAAGTAATACCCCACTTTCACAGCCTTATCTGCCTTATCTGTCTTCCTCATATCAGATAACAATTAGTCATAAATTCAGAAAACACTTTCTACAGTGTTCCTTTTTTCCCTACCCTTTAGAGGTCTGCAGTATTTTGATTTTTCATTGGGTTATCTCCAACTGTAAACCACGAACACTAAAAGGCAGTATAACTAATTAGCAAATCACTCCTGAGGGGAGGGTAACTCACTCAGTTTCACAACCAGGTCAAAGCAGAGGAACTGAGCAAACATATGTAAGCTATCACAGAGGCCTGCGCTCTCCAGAGGCCAGCCTGGCAGTGGCATCACAGATGAGAACAACAGAGGCAGAAGGATGTCTCCCAGGACAGGACCAGGTGTGCTTGTAAACCTTCTGAGGGGCTCACCCTTGTCATTAGCTCAGTACGTTCAAAGGCTGGTGCAGGTGACTGGCTGCAAGTACACAGACAGGACATGCGATCTCCCTCTGTGATCTCAAAAGCCATCTGTCCTGGCAGAGGACTGTTGAGGTGTCAAGAGACTAACTCTACAGATGGCCATGATCCCTTGGCTACAAGACAAAAAGGACACAGGATTCTAATTGGGAAGGGTGTGTAGCGGAGGGGTGTGTAGGGGAGGGGTGTGTAAAGGAGGGGTGTGTAGGGGAGGGGTGTGTAGGGGAGGGCTGTGTAGGGGAGGGCTGTGTAGGGAAGGGTGTGTAGGGGAGGGGTGTGTAGGGGAGGGCTGTGTAGGGGAGGGGTGTGTGGGGAGGGCTGTGTAGGGGAGGGCTGTGTAGGGGCAGGGTGAAGTCAGTACTCTTTCTTGCACCAAGGCTGAAGTGAGTCTAACCAGGAGAGGTTCTGCTCATACCTGGCTCATCATTTCCTGCAACTTCTTTTCCCAAACTCCCACCTTTGTTGGCAAACTTCCTGCTGGCTGGATAACAAGATCCATGTGTTACTTTTCATGCTTCATGCAAAAATTTGGGGGAGCATTCAAAAGGGAAAAAGATCTTCCCAGGAACAATGTGTTTAAGCACTTTTCACACGGACCCACTTTTTGCTGCACAAAAATGACACACCTATATATTTTCTGTAACTCTAACTTAAGGCTTTGGATGAGGTTCCTGAGGTTGGGAAATAAAAGCTGTGTCCCATCTCTCACTTTAAGTGGTGCTTATCTTTCAAGGACACTGGGATTTATAGTCTCAAATGGCAGAAGCATATATCAGGAACCTCACGATGATCTTCAGGAACTTTTCGCCTTTCTTGAGGTGGCAAGAGAAGTAGAGCAGGATAAACAATAAGGCCTCGGGCTGCTGGAAGAGCACCCTCAGACAGAGGCGGGAGCACAGGCCAGGGGTAGCACCACACACTGGGGCAGGAATCCTGAGGGTCCATACAGAGGGGAGCTGTATTTATGCCAACAGAGGTGAGAGCAAGCTGAAGAGTAGCTCAGCTGGCTCTATTCTGATGAATCTTCTAGGATGTCTAGATCTGCCTTAGGCTAAGTCATAAAAAGAGACTGATTTACAACAAAGAAATCAGATGGTTAACTATTTTATGTGTATGTATGTGCACAGTGCCCAGGTATCAGATCCCATGAAACTGGAATTATAGACAGCTCTCAGTCACCATGTTGATACTAGGAATTGAACCTGGGTCCTCAGGGTTAGCAGCCTATGCTCTTAACCACTGAGCCATCTCCACAGCCTCCAGAGGGTTAAAATTTTTATCTTGAAAGCATTCTGTATAGAACTACTCTGAGATTTAATTTTCCTGTTTGGTTTAAATAGCTTCATTTATACAAATTTAATTCTTACAGTATTTAGACATCTCTTTGGGAAAACGGGAAAAACAGGCTTTTAAGAGGGAGTGAGTACCAATGTTAGAGAATAGCTTCTTAATACTACTCCCATGGCCTTAGTATGGCAAGGATAAATCGTTTTCTAGTGTTAAGAAATTTTTTGTTTTACTACAACCCAATGAGTCAAGACTTCTATGATATTTGCACAGTACACTGCAAATACATACATACATACATAATACAGCTTAGTCATTTATATCATCTAAAAGAAAGCCCTTAAGGGAAAGGTCTCTACTCCCTCAGTGACAAAAAGCAGAGACACAGTATCCCAGGCTACATAAGATAAAGAATTTAGAACCTTAGGGAAGCAAAGTAAGAGGCTGGCAGCTCAACTAGCTGGCTTGGCAACTCTAGCACCCCCAGTTCCATCCAAGGGACAGTACATGTAATGTAGGGTGCTACATGCAGTAGTTTCTGACTGCAGAAGCACAGGAAAAGTTAGGACACAAATGTCCTCAATCACTGTTTTGTGATCAGGCATATGGAGTTTGAACTGTTTAGTCAGTAACATCAGGCTCAAAGCATATTCACTTCCAGGCTGGGTAGTTCAGTGGACAGTCAACATGCTTTAGGACAGGTAGGTACAGAGGCAAGGTCTGCAAACCAGGATCGGGGGATTACTGTAGTTCTGCAGTTCCTGAGTTTCCTTGTGTTTTAGGAGCGAGTATTTATATTTTGTTTTGTCAAGTTTCCACTCAAGTATCCTGGGTCATCATGAGCCTTAGCAACTCACTCGGGACAGCAGTTCACTTCCACATGCTTACCAAAGGCGTGTCCTTTCCTCCAACGATGCTGAGTCCAAGCCCGGAGCGCCCCTTGGATATTTCTATGATCATTTCTTGGCCAGGGACAATGGGACATGTTGCAGGGTCCACTGAGAGAGGAGCAGGGTCCACTGAGAGAGGAGCAGGGTCCACTGAGAGGGGAGCCTGGAAGTTACCTGGAAAGTGATGACAAAATGGTCAGCTGGTGCTCACCCTGTACTGACTGGAGATGGGGTTGTGTGGCTGTCACCTCACTTTCTTTGCATGAGGCTATGAAGGGAAAAGCTGCATCATGGCTCTCCTCAGCCCCTGGAAGAACCATGACACTGAGATGGCACTTTCTGAGAAGAAATCACTAACTCTTAGAATCTGTCAACTTACCAATTCTAGGTATATTCAATTAAAAAGAAATCTTAAAACATACCAGGAAAGTCAGCGTGGAAAAATTAGACATGACTAATACTTAGGAACACAAAAGCATATCCTGCACCGAGTAGAAAGTCCATTTCCACAGAAGACTTTGAGTGTAGAAGGTTTGCCTCAGGGGGTCTGTGGTGGTCTGAACATTGTGGCCTATAGAAAGTAGCACTTTTAGGAGGTGTGTCCTTGTTAGAGGAAGTGTGTCACCATGGGGCTGGGGATTTGAGGACTCATATACATGCCCAAGTCTAGCCAGTGTGATCCAGACCCTCCCCTGGCTGCCTGTGGAAGACAGTCTGCTTTTGCTGCCTTAGAATCAAGATGTAGAACTCTCAGCTCCTAACTCTAGCTGCAGGCTTCCATGCTTCCTGCCACGATGATCATGGACTGAACCTCTGAAACTATAAAAGCCAACCCCAATTAAATATTTCCTTTATAAGAGTTGCCATGGTCATGGTATCTCTTTACAGCAATGAAACCCTAAGACAAGGTCTTAGGTTTAATGTCTCATACTGCAAAAACCAAAACAAAGGAAATAAAAATTGCTTAAGTACTCCCAATAAAAGTATAACACACAAATCCAGGTATATAAGGGAATCAATAAAATACATGATTGAAAAAAGTTATTTAAAATTTATCCCTAATGTCACAGGCTTAGCTTTCCTAATTCAGAGCTCTGAAATTTTTTGATCATTGACATAATATCATAACAAGAAAGTTATACACATGACTTCATGTGAAAGGAAGAAGTTCAAATACAGATATACCCAAACAGCCTTCAGGCTGTACACTGAAAGTGCATTTAAAACATAATGGATTCTGTATTTAGATTTGAATTCTATTTCCAATCTATCTCATTATATTATGAAAATGTCCCAAAATCTTAAAGATTTCTGCTCCCAAGTACTTCAGTAAAGGTTACTGAGCCCTTATATACAAAGGTAAACACACATGCACACAAATATATGCACACATTTGTATTAAAATAGATATTACTTCCTGAGGCCATAAAGAAAAATGTTGTTAAATGTTACTGATATTTTCAACACTCATTCATCATCATAATTCCTGCTACAAAATGATTCCATCCTTGCTTCCTTTCCTTCACCTCTTTCCTTTCGAGACTAGATTCCTGGGAGCCTAGGCTGGGCTTGAATTCACTATGTAGCTGAGGATGACCTTAAGTTCCTGATTCTCTTACTTCCATTTCTCAAGTGCTTGGATTATAGGTGTCACCATGCCTGGCTCTGAACAACTTTTTTACTGAAACACAAACCTTCAAATGGCTTACATCAAATATACAGTGTTGAAAACTGGCTTCATTATGATTTTGGAGTTTCATGACTTAACCTTAATCTTTGGCAGAGACTAGCAGGCAGTCTGTAGGCTTTCGTTTCATTTTGGAGGGCCTTTTCTGTTTGTGTTCCTATTCTGTAAACATTAGACAATGCAGATGGTGGAGAAATGAGAAAACAGTACAGGAAGTGGGGGTGTTCAAGCTCAAAGGTAAGGAAGCAGAAGAGGACCACACAGGTTGCTGTCCTGCATCCCCATCTCACTGGTCTAGCTGTGCATCCCCATCTCACTGGTTAGGAAGCAGAGGAGGACTAGACAGCTAGCTCTTCCTGCATCCTCGTCTTACTCTTTTCTCAAAGCACCATGACATTTTCCTTGTCTAAAGGTTCACAAGGCAGCTTTGGTTAGATGGAGTCGTACCAGAGCCTGTGACGTCTGCATGTGTTGACTGACACAAGGGAGCCGGTGCTGACGGGATCTCTTGTGAGCTGGAGGAGACTTGTGTTGAGTATCCTGGCTGTTTCATCTGGCGGGCAGCCTACGAAAGGAAAGAAAATCCCATGAATGTCAAAGAGAGAAGTAGTAAGAGCATTGTAAAATGGTTGCATTATTGTTACCATTTAAAATGATGAGCCCTGAAAATGTGTTTTGAGACATCAGGATGCTCAGAGAGGTGGTGAGGGAAAGCTAGGCTGACTTTTGTTCTGCCTCCTATTCAATTTTGCTCCTAAGATACTTTGATGGGATAAGTGGAATACTGACTTGTAGTTCTGTACTTTTGTTGGCAAAACCCCCAGTGAATATTAGCATTAATTAAGAGAAATGAAGGGCTCCATGCCTTCTCTAAAGCCACGTAAAAAGCAGAGGTGGTGACCTGACTTGTGGGCTGCATTCCAGTAAATGGCAGGCTGTCCCTGGACTCGAGAAATACCTACTCCAATGTCTGTTCTTCAGTGCAAGGTACCAGTCTTTATGTGAGAACTTAGACAATTCTAACCCCTGTGTACTTGTGTTGTGCTTTCTAGTTTTTAAAATACTATTGCCCGTTAGGATACCTCAACCCCAAGAATAGGCCTCAGCATTAGACAATACTGTCACACAGCCAATTAGAGGGAGGCCAGCGGAAGTCAGCTGTTAGAGAACGTCAGAGAACTGTTAGAGAATACTCCGTCAGAGTACTTATGGGACAGCTGCTAGGTTCTGGGGGTGTTCATCTGGTCTTCTAGGCTTTTTTATATATATATATATATAAGAAAATATTTGATTTTTATTTATTATCACATCATGAGATCAGTGGAGAACTTCTGGATCAGTTCTATTCTGTCGAATGAGCCAGGGTGTCTCTTGTTTGTGCTGTGTGCTTCAGGCCAGCTGGTCTGCCAGCTTCTAGCAAGTCTCCTGTCTCCCATCTTGCTGTAGGTACTGGATACTGCATCTGGCCTATTTATGTGGGTTCTGGGAACAGAACTCAGGCCATTGAGCTTGCTGCACAATGCTCTCACTTGTTAAACAACCTCAGTGATCCTTTCTTAAAAAGCCCTTTTCTGTTACATATTTACGAACAAGGATAAAGTGTGTGTGGAGGGGTTATTACTAAAACCTAGGGGGTTTGGGGGGCAGCACAGAGGCTCAAGGTTACTTGGCATAGGGCTCTAAACAGACTATTGGTCACGGACAGTCATACTTATCAGTGTCTCTCTGGGGAGAGGGTCAGTCTTCACACTAAAGAACACACTTAAACAAACACATAGGAAATTCCCAGCCACTAATGAGCTCTGAGGCTGCAGATGGCACTGGGCCTCCTCATCTGGACACTGCTAGGGGGACAGCTGGACCTTGTGAGGTGGTTGTAAACATGAAAGAGAAATTAATACCAGCAATGCCTGCTTCCTCCCCTAAAATATGCTATAAATGATCAGTGAGCCTTGGATCAGATATTTTAGCATCAAAACACTCCACACTTCTATCAGCAGCCAGCTGATTTAGTTTGCTGGAGTTCTAAACCACTAAAATTATCTATCCAATTCAGCCTTTAGTTATTTCTCTTCTTCCTTTCCTTCCTTCCTTCTTTTCTTCCTCCCTCCCTCCATCCCTCACTCTCTCCTTCCCTCTTTTCCTGTCCTCCCTTCCCCCTCCCCCTTGGTATTCTGAGAGCATTTTTTTTTCTGAGTAGCCCTGGCTGTCCTGGAATTTGCTCAGTAGACCAAGCTGGCCTCAAATTTAGAGATGAGCCTGCTCCTGCCTCCAGAGTACTGGGATTAAAGGCACTGAGACCACTCAGGGTCTCAGGCATGCTATGTATGTACTCAGTGTCAAATCACATGCGCTGGCCCACACATATCTGTTTTTATTTAGATGTTCAGCATATAATTTCAGAGAGTTTTCAGAAGCATAATATTTGGAAATGTTTGAAAAATCATATACACTTTTTGAGGGGAGGAAGCTTCAAGAGGTAAGTTTCTCTGTGCAGCCTTGGCTGTCCTGGTACTCATTTAGTAGACCAGGCTGACCTTGAACTCAGGGATCCACTCGCCTCTGCCTCCCATATGCTAGGATTAAAGGCATGAGCCACCATACCTGGCTATCATATACTCTCTATATACTCTTGTTAGCTATTACTTCTGACTAGTAAACATTTTAGCCACATAAACATATAACTAGGTCTCTAGAGACGACTTGGCAGTTAAGAATCTGTACTGCTCTTCAGAGGATCCAAGTTTGCGTCCCAAAATGAGTATGGATTCACTTGTAACTCCAGTTCCTGGGAGGGGATCGAACCTCTCTTCTGGCTTCTGCGGACACTGGCACTTGAGTGTTTTTATGTCCACCTGACATGCACTAGGGTCATCTGAGAGGAGAGAATGTCAATTGAGAAAATTGGTTTGCTGGAGTTCTGGCCACTACAGTATAGGCAAGGCATTTTCTTGCTTGATGATTTATAAGGGAAAGCCCTCCCATTGTGGGTGATGCTAAACCTGGGTAGGTGGTCCTATGTGCTATAAGAAAGAAGAGTGAGCAAGTCATAGTGAGCGAGCCAGTAAGCAGCATTCCTGAATGGCCTCTGCATCAGGTCCTCCAATGCTTGCCTTTGACAATGACATGGAAGCATAAGCAAGATCAACCCTTTCCTCCCCCACTAGCTTCTGGTTATGGTGTTTCATCACAGCAACAGTAACCCCAATTAGGACATGTGTCCATACTCATGTACAGACACCAGCATACATAGGTAACAAAAAAATTAATCTTAAAGTATAAACTAGTACATAGAAATGAAAACCAGGATTTAAAAAGAAGGAAGAGTTAATAGCTACCAACATTTGGCAGATAAAAGTTGATAGCTTACTGGCTGTGTGACAGAGGTCAGACAACTTAGTACTTGAGAGGTGGAGGCAGGAGATCATGACCAGCCTTGGCTACATGGGCTTGAGGTAAACCTGGGCTACATAAAGTTCACTCCTCCCAAATCAAACAATGATTTAGGGCCTGGCTATTTCATTCTTTCATTCATTCACTGATGTTGTCAGACCTTAAGGTTTTTAAGAAAAGTGAAACTCAAAATTTAAGGAACACTAAAGCTAGTGTATTTATATCTTTATCAAATTACAAATTCTTCCATTTGAAAATTTTATTCATGTCACTGTGTAAGATAGGGTGGTCTTACAATTTAACTGCAAAACAATGTCTTAGAAAAATACTTGTGTGTGTCTGTGTATGTGTGCAAGTGCATGGAGGTCAGAGGACCACTTCTGGGAGTCCATTTTCTCATTACACCGTGTGCGTCTCAGAGACTGAAATCAGGTCATCGGGCTTAGTAACAAGCGCCTTTACCTGCTGAGCCATCTTATTGGCTCAAGGGTGTCTTTTAAACACCTGGTCAGGCTATCAGAAGATACTGGTGATAAGAGGACACTTCCGTGTACCCAAGTGTGACCTGTGACACAATTGTGCATGGACACCAGGTCTTAAGACACCCTTAACCTCTGCCAGTAAGAAAGGACATTATCACAACCATTTTATTTGCTTGTGGAGACAGTTCCTACCCCACAGAGCAAACCCCCAACACAAATAACGCACACTGTCAGGTGACTCTGATGCCTTCTCCTGCTCTGCCACCATGTTGTCATCAACCGCCTGGGTCAGGTCTTCCTGAAATGTAAAACACACAGACAGTTAGCAACTTAGGTCTCAAGTGCACCTTCAGCACTTGAGAGGAGGGCAGTGGCCTGGGCTTTGCATCTATCTCAAAAATGACCTTCAACAGCATATACACATTCTTCACTTTCTTCCTTCCCCAACCTGGATAATCCTGCACAAGTGAACTCAGACTAGTCCTATCAGACATTTGAGTTTGTGCTGAACATTAAATATACTTCCAGGGTTCAATTCCTGAGATTAGAGTACCCTTCCCCTTTAAGATTTTCATCCAGAGGCTAAAAGCACATCTGGCAGAGTTGCTGTAAGATATAAAGGTAAACTTGTCCTTAATACCAGGAGAGAAGCAAATGATCCAGACATGGGAGGCCGACACACACACACACACACACACACACACACACACACACACACACACACACACACACGGCTGTCTCTTATACACATCTAGATGTGTATAAGAGACAGCACACACACACACACACACACACACACACACACATCACACACATACACACACACACACACATGCACACACGCACACACACACACGCATGCACGCACACACACACGGCACATTAGCTGAAATGCTGGCCCGAGTATGTATGTCTGTCTCCACACGTTTTATCCTCTTGTGTACATGGATTCAAGGCTGAGGCATCATTTGATGGTTTAGATTAGGCATGAGTTCCTGCAACTTGGCTTGGACAAATCGTGGATCATGAAGTGACAGAGAGATGTTGTTTTGAATAAGAGGATATGTTTGCTCTGGCACTCCGGGATGGTGTGGGCAGGAAACAAGAACAGGGTGGCATGTGACATGGAGTGCTAGAGTATGCAATCCTAGTTCCTCCACTCAAGCAAATTTGAGTCCATATTTGACTCTTCCAGCCTTAATTCCTTGCATAATTTATAACGGGGTGTGTGTGTGGGGAGGGTGTTAGGTCTCAAACCCGGGACAAACAGCTGAGATGCCATTAGCATATCAAAGCTGATCAGGGTTGCCAGGTCCCCCACATTCCTCAGTCCCTACCTGTTACAGGTAGAGCCATCCTGGCCGGCTTCAGCTCACAGACTGGGCTGGGATGCAGCATGGATGGGGACTCGTGCCTAGTCCTCCGAACAACAGAACTACCCTCGGTCCCTTACCTCTTAGGGCCACATGTATTCCACTCATTTAGATCTCTGTCACTCTCTTATGGGAAAAAGTTCCTAGGAACCATTTCATCTTACACACAAAACAGATTATGTGATAGAAGATGAATTTGCCTCCTCTCACCATAATTCCTCCCTGGGCCCTTGAGTGGTATCTTTCCCATAGTCTCATCAAGTCCCTAGTCTTCCTCAACCCTGCTTTTCCCTGTTTGTTTGTTTGTTTTTAATAGTTGGTAGAATAAAACATGATCTAAATGAGTGTTACATGCATCAAAAATTAAGAATTTGATTTTAAAAGCACTAGGTGAATTTCATGCAGGCCAGCAAAGGATACACATGAACTTGTGTCTGTGGCCTGTCTCCACTGTGTGGGTTCACAGGTCAGAGAAAGGTCAATAAGGCAATGGGAATATGGTAACTCAGGCTACCTTAGAACCAGGAACCATGGCTACCACTCCTTCTGGTTTACATCAAAAGCAAGTGCTTCTCAGTTATGCTGATGCTGCAAACCTGCTTTAACAAACCCCACTCAACCAGTGAGGGGGCGACAGGGATGTCTTCTCAGGGTCAGAAGTCTTAAATATGAACTTTTTCTATCAAGTATTATATCACTTGTGTTTAGAACAAGGAATAAAAATCTTTTTATCTCTCCTACCTTGTACAACTTGTATGCAAATATTTCCCACAAAGTAAAGCCTTCGTTTGCTCAAACCTGCTGTTCCAGTGTAGAAATTTGATGGCTCACAGCCCTTTCTTCTCCCTTCAATTTCCTGTGTGCCCAGTATTTTCAGACCAGCCAAGAACAGCCTGAACAGGACTGAGATGTCAGGCCCATCCAATGGGAAAAAGACACAGCTACCTCCCAGTTAGAATAAAAAGAACCCACTTGCTGTTTCTCTGTGTTCACTCAGTATTTGAGCTACCTTCTTGATCAAGTGTTAAGTCTGCTTTGTGTAGACACTGTGGTCAACAGCTGATCTCTTTTTTTGAGACCTGAACTTATTTCTAACACTAGCTATGGATCAAAAACCCTAACTTAGATATTGCTCAGAGCAAATACTAACTTGTTTTTTTTCCCCTTTCTTAAATTGTTTTTACATTTATCTATTGTGTATGAGAATGTATGTATGAGTGTGTATGTGCATGTGTATGTGTGTAAGTGCATGTGTGTGTGTGTTTGAGTTGGTATATGAAGGTCAGAGGACAACCTGTGGGAGTTGGTTCTTCCTATTGAGTTAAGTCCAGAGGTCAAACTCAGGTCACAGGCTGGGTTGCAGATACGTTTACCAGTTGAGCTACTATGCTACCCCAACTCCCTTTTTAATCATGTGCATTTGTACAGAGAAAGGGCCAGAAAGTATGGCTCCCAATGGTTTGGACTTCTAACTAACAGGGGGTGCTTAGAAAGGTCCTCTTTTTTTCTTTCAAGGGTGGGTGAGATGTAACATGCTCCTTGAAAACAGAGGAGCCCAGTCCTTACCACCCTTTCCAACCCACTGGCGGATGACTATAGGAACGACTAGTTACAGGGGATGAGACCGCATGGATCTGGGGGCAGGTGTCTGAGAACCACTCTTCCTCCACTTCCCTCTCAATGTCTAAAGTGCAGCAGGACGGAATGATAAAAGCAGGCCCTGGCCCTGGCCCTGGCCCTGGCTCTGGCTCTGGCTCTGGCCCTGGCCCTGGCTCTGCACATCATCTTAGTTCTCATACTGATTACCTGACACTTCAGGGGCTGCTGCTGAATGACAGTGCCAGCCATGATAGCTAAAGGCTACTGACTACCAGTACCTGTCAGTTGTGAGCCAGTCATGCTACACATTGTAACACAATGGATTTTTGTGTTAGATACTCTTATGGTCTGTTTAAGCTGTGTGTGAGGGTGCACATCATAACAATACTGGGGAGGGGGGAAGATGATGGATTCAAGGTCATCCTCGGCTATACAGGGAGCCAAAGGCCAGCCTGTGCTACAGGGGACACTAACTAAAATGAACTAAAAACATAACAAAACCTCCAGACTCAGCCATCTGTTTTTAGAGTTTGAATAGCCGAGGCACAGAGAAGATAAAGTATTGCCAAGCCAGAGCCCAATCCAGGTGTCTTAGTCAGGGTTTCTATTCCTGCACACACATCATGACCAAGAAGCAGTTGGGGAGGAAAGGGTTAATTCAGCTTACACTTCAACCTTGCTGTTCATCACCAAAGGAAGTCAGGACTGGAACTCAAGCAGGTCAGGAAGCAGGAGCTGATGCAGAGGCCATGGAGGGATGTTAGTTACTGGCTTGCTTCCCCTGGATTGCTCAGCTTGCTCTCTTATAGAACCCAAGACCACCAACCCAGGGACAGCACTACCTACAATGGGCTGGGTCCTCCCGCCTTGATCACTAATTGAGAAAATGCCTTACAGCTGGATCTCATGGAGGCATTTCCTCAAGGGAGGCTCCTTTTCTGTGATAACTCCAGCTTGTGTCAGGTTGACACACAAAACTAGCCAGTACGCCAGGCACACCTCATTTTTAGCCAAGGCACAAACCACGTGGGAAAGAGAATGCACGTTTGCCTCCTGACCGCAGACAGAGAGGTTGGTTTGCAGGTGGCTCTGTAATTAGATTTGATACCAAGTCAACAAACTGCACTTGTCTATTCTAACCTGAGATTTAAAGCAGGCCAGAAGCACTCCATGGCCCTGCAGTGACATTGGTGGCCTCGCTTTGCTTTACACACAGGCTCAGCACTTGCTCCCTTCCCACCACCGCAGCAGCAGAGCCCTTAGTGCATCTACGGCTGAGCACTGGGGCATTTTAGGATGCTGACTTTGCATCTTGGCTCATGAAACAAATGGACACAGCACATTTGGTTGGCACTGAAAGCCTCAGCCCAGTGTGGGAGCTCCTAATAGATGCATGAATCAGCATACGGCACTTCTGAGCTGTAGTTCTTAAAGGCACACTGGATTCTTCTGGATAATCCTTACGAGAGCTAAGTCTGGCCTGCAATCCTCAAAGCAGACTGGCCCCTTGTCTTAGTTACCTTTCCATTGCTGAGAAGAGGCCCCAGCACCAAGGCAACTTATAGAGCAGAGAGCGTATCGGGGCTTGCTCTCAGTTTCATGACTGCCACGGCATGAAGCATGGCAGCACTCAGGAAGGCTTGGTGCTGGAGCAGTAGCTGAGTGAGAGCCAACATTTGATTCACAGGTCGGAGTGGAGGTGGAGGGAGGTGGAGGGAGACGGAGAGAGAATGGGAGGAGAACAAAACTTTTGAAACACAAAACCTACTCATCAAGACACACCTCCTCCATCAAAGCCACACCTCCTAATCCTTGCCAAATAGTTCCATCAAATGGGTACCAGACATTCAAACAATATGAGCCTATGGGGCCTATTCTGATCCAAAGCACTGCTCCTGTTGTGAAACAGGGAATTAAGGTACCCTTCTCTCTGGACACAGTAATGGACCAAGATAGACACTGGGCCCAAACAAGGATAGAAATCTTCAGGTTTTATTGACTCAAGGGAGGAGTGGTCGGCTCTGTTCTGGCGGAGACTTGGCCCCAGGAGTGATGCACACACCAGGCTGAGGAGGTTGGTCCTGCTGAGGAGGGCTAGGAGAAGAAACACGCCTGGCATAGGGGCTGCTGGTTCTCTTTCTATGATGATTCTGTCCTTCCTGTGACTGAGGTTGCACAGACAAAACCTGTAGCCTTTAAGTCAGTTTCTACTTTTGGTAAAGCAAGGTTACTAAAACTCCAATAGCACCTGAACTTTTCTTTAAAAAATTTGAAGATTTTTGTTCCTTGAGAGAAAATAATCTTTAGTCTACGTATTTATGCTTCATAGTTCAGGAACACATCTCAGTGACAAACATCTATGCAGATCAACACAAAGGAATTTTTTAAATTGCAAAACTAGTTTGTACTCTGAAATATACCAGCTTTCCCCACCACTTCAGAGTCTTTCATGGAATCATGATTTCTACAGAAACCTCTGTTCTCCTCTCTTGGCTTGGCTAAACTTGAGAGAAGCGACCACTCTCAGGGTGACAGTAATGGGCACCACAGCACAAGACTGCAGATGCTCAGTCAGAAGTCTTCATCTAAGGTGTCTCCAAAAGACTGGGAGCTATGGAAGTAAATGTGTTCCACACATCCCGACTGTCCTTTTATATTTATAACACACAATCTCTGTATGTGGAGCCTGGATATTGTAGAAGGCCAAGCTCTCAGTCTCCTAAGTAGCTGGGAGTACTGGTGCATGAGGATCCTTAACTCCTCTGTCTCTTTGAGTCTGTATGTGGGTATGTGATATGTGTTCATGTGTGTGAGTGTGATAATGTGTGCTCATGAATGTGAGTATGGTGTGTGCATGCTATAGCATGCACATATAGGTCAGAGGTCATCTCAGGTTTGTTTGAGACAGGGCCTCTTTGCCACTGCACACCCCAGGCTCCCTGGCTTGAGAATCTTTGGGGAATTCTCCTTTTCTATTTCCCATGGGATTTGAACTTGGGTCTTCATACTTGCATAGCAAACACTTTACTCATTGTTCTATATCCCCAGCCCCAATAATTACTTCTTTAAGGTAGTTTATAAATCCTATCTGTGATAATTATATCTATGTCTCAGTTTGATTAGCTATAAAATGGGTTAATAATAGAGCTGATCTCATGTAAAACACGGGTTAGTATTAGGACCAATCTAAAGGTGTTATCCCTCACCCATACAGTATGGATAGAATTGTGTTTCGTAGAGCACACAGTGAATACTGTAATACTAGCTGCCACTAATCTCAGCAGTTCTGAAAGCTCCTTGGTAGACTAGGGGCACAGGCACTGTGGTGAGTGATGACCAGGACACACAGGTCTTCAGTATAAATGGTTTACGCCTGAAAGATTCCATGGATTTACAGTTTCCTTTGAAAGACACTGTGGCCTACACAGGTCTTAGCTTCTTGGTTTCAATATTAAATCAGCAATAGAGGCTTCTCCAGGAAGCTAACTCACCCTCACAGGCCAGTGCTGAGACTCGCTGCTTTCCAAGAAGTCCAGGACTCTGAAGGCCTAATGTGGGCAAGACAGCCCGACTTCTGTGCCCTGCTTCTCCGTCTTTGATAAGTGGCTACTAGGAATAACAATTATAGTATTCATTTCTCCACTTGGAAAAAAATGTTCATAAGCAGTGGTTCCTTCCAGTTAGCCCCAAATTCAAGTTAAATCTCCTCAGTGAAGCAGTCACCGGGCAGAGAGGTGAGGTGGGGGAGATGCAGTGGAGGTGAGCAAGAGCTGGGGCCATGTTAAAATGTCCGCCCCTTCCATCTCTGTACTCACGAGGCTGCCTCCTCATGGCTCCCCCTTCTCTGCTGTTTCCATACAGGAGGAAAGGGGACTGATGGAAAAAGCCTAAAGGGGTTTCTTGCTGCCTACTGGATTTAATTAGATGTTCAGTGTTGGTTTTATGACTTGCAAAGGGAAATTTATCATCCGAGCAAATCCCAAGTGCCCTCCGAGGTGGAGATATCAAGAACGACGGTCTGTGAAAAGTGCCGCGTATTTGAACGCACTCAACTCTACATGGGCAATTTGCACACTGTCATGGGAAGCACCCCTGTTCCTCCAGGAGAATCCCCAGACCTTGCTGTAGACGCCATATCTACGGTAGATCTGAACCAGGAATGATGATGTACACAGTCACGCCTGTTGGGAATTCCAGCCAGGAAGAGAACCCTAACGCAGCTACAATCACTCGGAAAACTGAGACCATGTTTTACAACTGGGTGCCAGTGCTGAGCACAAGCAGCCCAGCTTGACAAACGACATCAGGAACTAGGAACTACATCGGTGCCCTAAGGGACAGAGGTCCACAGTGAGCTGGCATCTTCGCAGCACGTCAGGTCCTCTTTCCTTGTTAAAGTCTCAACCTCCCACGCATAAGGTTTAAAAACACAGGCAGCCTTTTCCTCACTCCGTCTGTGTATATCTACATGGCAGTGCTCTCTTTAACGAAGACACAGCATGAGACAAAGCAGACTTTTCTCGGACAGCAGTTTTTTTCATCAGTTTTTTTACTGTTAAATCTTCTATACGACCTTTGGGGATAGATGCGGCTGATTTTCTAGAGAGGAGGAGAGCAAGGGAGACTAAAGGTGTACTGGGTGGAGGGCTGTGGACACAACTCAGTACTTAAAGTGTTGTGTGTTTGGTGTTTGGTGTCCAAGAACCTGCTAACGAACTGGGCATAGCTGTGTGCAAACTGGAATCCCAGTGCGGGGCAGGCAGGGATAGGTGGATCCCAGGGGCTGGCTGACGAGGAGGCTTCAGGGAGATTGTGGCTGAGGAAGAGACGTGGGGTTGATGTCTGACTCCCAAGCCTGACACGTACACTCTCCCCACCCACATGAATCTGAAGGTTTGTAATGCCAGGAGCGACTATCAGTGTGGGGCTAGCCACATAAAAAAGGGGGGCATCTAAAATGAAGAACTCTCTGGTGGTCATTTTTTCCTGTTTCCCTAGTAACCGTGGGACTGTGGGCAGGACAGTGCTTCACTGGACTCTGCAGTCTGTCAGTGCCCATCATCGTACCCTCCTCACAGGTTAGGCGCTCTCTTAAAGACTGACTTGTGCTCTTCGCCATCTCTGAGAAAGAAGCCTTGTGGCTCAGGAGGCCTCGCAGACATCAATATCAGTGAGACAGATACAGAAGGTATTGGATCCTTACTGCAGGTGTGGGCACTTCCGGTGATGGGGACAAACAAGGCAAAAAGGGCTAAGAGAACCGTGAGACCACAGTGCACTCAAAGGGCAGTCTGCACTGCTCATCCATTTGCAAACTGAACTGGGAACTAGAATTTCTGGATAAAAGCTCCTGTACAGATGAGCCCTGGGCCGGGATGGCTGCTGGGGTTGAGACCGTCAGCTTTCCTTACGGGTGTGGGCTTTGGTAGGCCAACTGTGATCCAGTGGATGGCAAAACTGGAGTCGACAGGGAAGTAAGTCAGGAGTGGGAGGAGAGAAAGGAGATTAGGTTAGCAGTTGGGAGGTAGCAATGGATTTGGGAGAAGCTATAATCATATCACTATAAAATCCTTCTAGAATTAATAGTTACTTATTTAAAAAACTAAAATCTCCTTTGTAAAAAACCTCGCTTGAACATCTCTGGAACACTGTGCTGACTGAAGGAAAGACACTGCCATATGGGCCAGGCCCCTGGCCACCAATGAGAAGTTTTGGATCCAACTGTACTCTTGAATCTTAATGGTGTTTTATGTATTGTTACTTCTAAGAAAATGCAGCTTCTAAGAAAAATGTAGACTGAAAAACAAGGGCTTTGGCCCACTTGGATTTTACCTAGGCAAAATATAGTCTTAATGCTAGCGCCTGTTGACTAAGCCTGGCTTCAGGCAAATGATGTTGAGATTATGTTCAGAATCATAGTCAGTTCTCAGAACAGAGAGGCAGCAAGGAGCCAGGCTTGGAGAAGTCAGAGATGGGCAGAGTGGGCCCTGTCGAGCAAGGATTGGCAGAGCGAGAGTCAGTCTTTACTGATTCAGGCGCTCGGGCTGTACCTGACAGTCTTCACACTGGGAACGGTGAGTCCAACAGGAGTCTCCTGCATTCAGGCACTACTTAAAACTGATCTTCCCTGAACTGATGCAAATCTTATATGAACCAGGAACTTCAACGCAGAGAGTGGGGTGCTCCTAAGATCTTGGCAGATGGAACCCCGAAATGGTAAGAGGAGCTGCCAGCTTCCGCTTGAGTTTTCATGCCACAGACTTTTCAGGTCAGTGAAAGTTAATTTAGGAAACAGCTCAATGTCTCCCCCAGGCATGAGCTTTGAACCCTATAAATTCTAAAATCACCACAAAGAAATTCCAGGCTGGATGCTACCTTGAACTACCTGGATTTCTCCCACTGTGTGTTCTTGTGCTCAGGGTCAGAATTATATTCTATGACAGTGGATGGCAACAAATGCCACTGACGGCATAGGAAAAAAAAATACCTGAAACAACTTTAAAAACTGAGCAATGGGAAATGTCACAGCGGCTGCTGTGTGAACCAAACTGAAATGGCATGTGCCACTTGGTACATGGCTGTACCATGTACTTTCACAGAGAAGGAACACAGGGCACATCTGTTGGGGCCACTTTGAGTGGGGTGACCTGGGGTTGTTGGCTATGCCCTAGGGGTAAGACTTGTGATAAAGATGAACAGAACTTCTGTCACCCCAAACCTGTGGAGGAATGCTTTAAGGAACATGTACGCTAGAGGACCTGCACAATGAGCTAAGCAAGGTGGGACCTTTCCTGAAAACACAGGCCAGCCTTGCTGCTGGCAAACACATTCAATGTGCGTGGTCTGTGCTGTACGCAGAGGAATGTGTGCACATTCTGTATCCTGAACACCGCCATTGCTGCCATGGACTCCTACTCAGCCTGTCAGTGTCCACTCTGGACAGTCCAGTCCCATCTGCCATCTGATCTCCACATGGCAGCCACAAGGAATCTGTATCCAGCTCCTGTAGACCTCTGAGATTTGCTTCTTGCTGTCAGCTTTAGGACCACCTTTGTCATGGGACCTGGCTTTTGCTGACGTTTCCAAATGCTTACATCTCACCAGTTGGACACTCAGTTCAGCAGACTACCCGAGGTTCTAAGACCACCTAGAATCCCTGGAGTTGCCTAATCTGAGTGCTGCGACCCAAACTCAGGACCTCTGGAAGAGCAGTGTGTACTCTTCACCGCTGAGCCGTCTCCCCAGCCCCTTCTTTCTTTTTTGCTCCATTCTCAACCACAGTCAGCCTTTTGTTCTTACATAACACAGAACATCTAACAGCCACCACAATTGGACATTATAAACACCCACGCACCAGAAACAAAGCCTGCATCTGTACTGAACACATACAGGCTGCTTGTTATTATTAAACGATATGCACGACTGTGTGAGTACAACAGTAATATCCAACAGGATAAGAACAACCTACACGGTATTAGTGTATATTACAGGCTTTCAGGTGAGACAGAGATGTCTTAAGGAAAAGGGAGAATGGGCCTGGGTTACAGCAAACACTTCACCAAATCTCAATCCAGATGCCCCTAGAGGAGCCCCTCATTCACATGACCCACAAGCACCCAGACTTTTAGTTCTTAGCTCTGTGATACGGCCATTACCTGAGTCAGTGCCTGCTTATTGCCAGTGACAGATCCCTGGAATCTAGCACCCCTTCCCAATCCTGCCAGCAATAGATGTGGGGCTCCGGCTCCTCCACACCCCACAGCACATGCTGTTACCTGCTGGGTTGATTACAGACTTTCTCCTAGCTGCAAAGCCACACCTCACCGTGACTCTGATGTGTGAAGCCGCATCTCACATCTCTGACACGCATTTCTCTAGTGCATCTTCTACATATTGGCCCCTTACTTGTATATCTTTGGAGAAATGTTAGCGTTCTTTCCCATTTTTACCCTAGTTATCTTTTTATTACTTATTGCAAGGTGGTTCCTAAGGATTATTTGTTATCAGTAACTGTAACAGCAGGGAGGGGGATGACTAAGAAGACAGACAAGGGGATGGAGAGATGGCTCAGTGGTTAAGAGCACCGACTGCTCTTCCTGAGGTCCTGAGTTCAAATCCTAGCAACCACATGGTGGCTCACAACCATCTGTAATGGGATCTGATGCCCTCTTCTGGTGTGTCTGAAGACAGCTACAGTCTACCCATATACAATAAATGAATAAATCTTAAAAAAAAAAAAGAAGACAGACAAGGAGAGCAGAAAATTATGAGCCATGGCAGGCTCTGAGATACAAAGGCGGCAGCCAATACAGACAGAGGTCAGTTATAAGAAAGCAATGAGCACACCCACTTCAGTCTACCCCTTCCTTCCCTCCTAACCACCACGCTTCTAACCGTGGGAGCCTAGTGTAAGCATTTATCCATCTCAGGCCCTTTAAAGAACACAGCCAGGCACAGTGCTACATACCTATAACATTCCAATCCCCAAACCCCAAAAGGCAGTAGAAATATTTAGAAATGAGCTCAACCTAGACCACAGGAGGATTTCTGGTGTATGGATAACAACCACTGTTCTGCAGGAACTTGTGAAATTGGTTCCCATCTACCAAAAGGAGTTTCTGGCAGAAGGAACATATGGCTACTTTTGGAGCCTATCAGCAGATCAGAGCTCACGCTGGCCTCCAGGTTCCTCTAGTATCACAAGTACCCATGACACATTTCAAAGTCCATGTTAGCATCCTGCCCTTCTCACCTCCTCCTCTACGCTGGACTCCCTCCCGCTCACAGGCTCCCCTCCCCAGCTACTCATTCTCCTTATAGCCCTGCTATTACCCATGTGTTTGCTCCCTCTCTGCTCCTGTTCTCTCGCCATGTTCCTCTAGTCTCCATCCCAGCTGCTCTCCCTCTCTGGCAGATGATCCCGGCCATGTCCAATCTGCTGGCCCTGGCCATGTCCAATCTGCTGGTCACGTTCAGACTGCATCATTCTCTCTCTACTCGTGCATCATTCTTTCTCTACTCTATGCATCATTCTCTCTCTACTCTGTGCACCATTCTCTCTCTATTCTGTGCATCATTCTCTCTCTACTCTGTGTATCATTCTCTCTCTACTCGTGCATCATTCTTTCTCTACTCTGTGTATCATTCTCTCTCTACTCTGTGCACCATTCTCTCTCTATTCTGTGCATCATTCTCTCTCTACTCTGTGCATCATTCTCTCTCTACTCTGTGCATCATTCTCTCTCTACTCTATGCATCATTCTCTCTCTACTCTATGCATCATTCTCTCTCTACTCTGTGCATCATTCTCTCTCTACTCTATGCATCATTCTCTCTCTACTCTGTGCACCATTCTTTCTCTATTCTGTGCATCATTCTCTCTCTACTCTGTGCATCATTCTCTCTCTACTCTGTGCATCATTCTCTCTCTACTCTATGCATCATTCTCTCTCTACTCTGTGCACCATTCTCTCTCTATTCTGTGCATCATTCTCTCTCTATTCTGTGCACCATTCTCTCTCTATTCTGTGCACCATTCTCTCTCTACTCTGTGCATCATTCTCTCTCTACTCTGTGCATCATTCTCTCTCTACTCTATGCATCATTCTCTCTCTACTCTGTGCACCATTCTCTCTCTATTCTGTGCACCATTCTCTCTCTACTCTATGCATCATTCTCTCTCTACTCTGGACCCCCAGATGCGTCAGGCTGTTCTCTCTCCAATATGAACAAGAAAAGCCTTTCCCTTAACCATACCATGGAGCAGTCATGTCACCAGTTTATAGACTGTGAATTCCTATCTTTGCCCCACTTCTATGTGAGCACTAGAGACCCATTCAGGTCCCCATGCTTGCATGGATAGCACCACCCTCTGAGCCACCTTCCCAGACCCAGGACCATATATTTTTTCTTTTCTTTTTTAAAGACAAAGTTTCATTATGTAGCTTTTGCTAACCCATGTAGAAGAAACTAAACCTATAGCCATATAGATCTGCCTGCTTCTGTCTCCTGAGTGCTTGTAGCTCACAAAATTTATATGAGACCATTTATATTATGCTAGAAAAATATGTCCAAATTCAGACTATCTTTCCTTTCTCAATTAGACCATGCATAGGATCCACTAAAAATGGTGAAGAAAATTTTAGAATATCAGAAAATGAGGAAGATGGAAATGGAAAAAATAAAGGGTAGAAAGACATAATAAGAGGGGAATTCAGTTATTCTTAGATGAATTGGTATCTAAAAATAAGCCCAGACTAGGCACACTTGTAGTAGATGTATAGGCAGGCAGAGAACACACACACACACACACACACACACACACACACACACACACACACAAACACACACTTTTAAGTTAAAGCTTAATACTTTATGCCTCTTAGGTTGTCTGAGAGCCATCTCTCGCTACTGGGGCCTAGGAGCAGAGTAGACTAAAAATGGCTTCTCTCTGCAGCCTACAGGAGAGCCTTGTTGTATCAGACTTGTATCAGACTCTCTCAGATGTAAGAGAATGTCTCCCCTTCCTTCTCACTTCTTCTGGGGATTAAATTGTGGCTGCTAAAAAATTATGCTGCTTTTTAGACACATTTTCTTTAATGTATCCATAGTGATACAGTGTCCCAAAGAGTTAACTTGTATTTAAATGAATGGCCTTTCAGTGTGGACATGCATTCTGTCTTTTGGAAGAGGGACAGAGGTCCTCATGTGTTATTATTGTTCCTCTTGACACTGGCGGTCTTCAGTCCCAAGGAGATTTGTCCAACTGTGGTTTGCTACAATTTCTACTCTTGCTGAAGACATAACCTTAATTAGAAATAACCTTTCCTTTAGACCTGAACAAATCAGTTCACTCTGTTGGAGATACAATCTAAGCCAGTTCCAATACATTAGTTTTTCTAATAGGTAAAGGATGATAAATCAATGGATGACTTCTCAAACCCCTTCAAGGGAAATAATACCTCAACCAGACTTAAACTCATATAAGAGGAGAATTTCTGGACATCTATAAGACATTTTGAAACACAGGGGGCAGGGAGAAAACACACATATTCCTTTGTAACAATCGTAGCCAACTTAGAAGTGATCCGCTACAATGGAGAAAGGCACGTTATGAAAAAAGGCATGGACACATACTGGCCACTGACCTAGGTAAGGAAATTAAATTTCTTATTTATAAAGAAATGGCCATCACCCTCGTGGATACAGAACACAGCAGGGAGCCTGGTTCAGAGTAGACAAACAACAAGCTGTCCCACCTGGAGGGAGAGCCACAACATCTCTCATCTGATGACGTTCTAGCCCATGGGCAAGTAGGTATCTTTTAGTAGGCATCAAAGAAATCGTTTCCTCCTGTGTTGATAAAGTTCTTTGGTCTAGACTCTGGGCACACCCAGGGCTCAGCTGGACTGGAAGGAGGAGCTGGCTGCCACTTCAGTCCTGCAAAGCACAGTTCAGGCACGGCGGGAGGGACCCTGTGCTCCGAGAACTAGTCACTTGCTGAGTGGAAAGCTCTTCCTGCCTCAGAGCCCAAGGTAGCTAGTGACCAAGATGGCAGGCAGCGTCCTTCCTAGCGTGGCAAGAAATGCAGGCCCTGTCCCCGTCCCCACCTGCACCCCTCCCTGGGCTAGAATAAAGAGCAGGCGGGATTCTCACCGGCTTGGAGCTTTCTCTTTCAGGCAGGGGTTTAGCATCCACACTGATGTCTTCCTCACTACTGACAGGTTCAGTGCCACCCAGATCCTACGGGATAGTAAAAGGCAAGCAGAAAGATGTTATTCTTCATGCACACTGTGTCAGACCACATGCGCTGCACAGTCTTGGGTGTAGAGTTCCTAATGCTACCCTGGACACTGTTTCCAAGGGAGCCATTCTGCCGTGTTCCTTTGTAAGAGAAGGCCAGCTGACGTCTCTGTCCATTTGCTTCATCAGGCATTGATTCCTGCTGACTGCTTTTAGTATTCCTTGGGAATGCTGGTCCCTGTTCTCTGTTACAGGCACAGGATGGCAGTCTCAGGTCAGTCCCCTTGTTTTTGTCAATAACCTGTCAAGAATGGGAACCTGGACCTTGGTAAGGAGTCCAAAAGGCATATGAAACATCAGACGTCTGTTCAATTTATTAGCAGAAACAATTACTGCCCAGCACTCCCTTGGAAGGAGAGAACCAGCGGCCTTTGTCTCCTGACACCTCTCTCAACGCTAAATAAATGTAATAAAAAGGAAAGGAGTTTTAAATGAATAAGGGTTGGTTTAGCTTTGATGTAGGTATCTCTACCTTTACTAAGAGCCAAATTCTACTTTTGCAAGACACAGGCAACATTTTATAGAGAAATCTAACAGCTGACTCACATTCTATTTTTAAGCTGCTGTTGTTAACTTGGACTCAGAGTACAAACATTAAATTAATTCTAAGCCCCTCCTTCTTAAGTCTAGAGGCTCTAAAGTCATGTGCTGCTGTAGCAATACTGGTTTTGTTTTTAAAATGTCTTTCATTGGGCTATGAAATGCCTTTCATAATGGCAGTGGTGGTGCATGCCTGTAATTCCAGCCCTGGGGAGACAGAGGCAGGCAGATCTCTGAGTTCTAGGCCAGCCTAATCTACAGAGTGAGTTCCAGGAGAGTCAGGACTACACAGAGAAACCTTGTCTTGGAAAAACAAAAATAAAAAACCAACACACACACACACATCCACACACACACACACACACATCTTTCATTGTTTCAGTTTTATCCATTTATATACTACCCGTTAGTTGTTTTTAACCCCTAGTTTCTATCTCCCCTTCCACTAAAACCTTTCTTGTCACAAGTCCCCCTCCAATTTTCTGCCTTTTTGTGTGTGACCCACTGAGTTCAATGAGAATTTCATGCTTGAGTACAGGTGGGAGGTTATTTACTGGAACAAGGACAAGAAAATGACACTTCCTTTTCCAAAGATGGTTAACTGTTAAAAGCCCTTCAGGGGAGGTGGGGCTTATGGACCTCCCCCTGACTCCTGATCTGTGATGACACATTGACTGGTCCAATCCTGTATAGGTCTGATGGTCTGTAGGTGAGGTGAGCAATGCAGTGAGTAATTCTCTAAGTGGTGGTTTCCCACAAATGTACAAAACAAGTATAGAGCCACACCCAACAGTCACCACAGAACAAACAGACAACAAATGGGCAAGAAAGCCTGATATTTACTGGTATGAATGGGAATAACACATATACACACACAAAGTGAGGTTACAAATAATCGTTGAAGATCTATAGCCCTGGTTGACTAAAGTGTTCTCAGTTCCTTGTATTCTGCAACTGTACACTACAACTATAAACATACAAGCACTGTGCTGGACAGTCTGATGCCCTTCTCTCTTTTTCTTTTATGTGGATAAAATCTTGGCATAAGAATGTATTTAAAGACACATTCTGTGTGGGAAAGTCATCTGGTACAAGTTATACCCAGTACAAGCAATAAGCCTAAATCCCCGACTGTAGCAATCTCTTGTTAAGTGTCCAAACAAGTTCATTACATCACATATATGGACTGTAATTCTGAACACCATGTCTGGTGACAGTGCTCTCTATTCCAAGGAGTCTTCATTAGAGTTATTCACCCAGCCAACATCTTGTTAATCTGCATGACAAACTAGGCTCCATGTCAAATTCTTCTTCCACACCAGTATTGGGCCTCAGCCTTTCAGAACATAACGTTGTTTCTGTAACCGGGAGAGCCTCAGAAGTGCAGCTGCTTTTAGGACTCTCACCTAAAACCACAGTTGTTTGCCGTTAAAAGCTCCACTCCACATCTGCACTGTGAGTTGTGCTACACTGTCCTCTTTCATCCACTTGATGCTGGGGCCAGTAAGCATGGTTCGTCATGAATCCATTTTGATGGCTTAGCTAGTCCATCCAACAATCTAGTTGGATGGTGGTATGTCCTTTGAGTACAAGAACTAGCAAACAGCTGGGAGGACAAAGGCCAGCACCAACAGTCTAGAACACTCACTCCTGGAAGTCTTGATCTCAGCCAAATGCCCTGGCTAGTGTAGTGAAGACTCACTATAATACCTCAGATTCAAAAAGTTTGTGCCAGACTTTGGGAATCAGAAGCTTTAGAGAATTATGAGTCTCTCCGTTCAACAGCTTCCACCTACACATAAGAGAATGCACTGATCTGAAGCAAACCCCAAACTATTTGAATGTGACATGTGCTGGGACTGAATAATTCGAGCACACTGGGAGAGGCCCCCTGAGTGGCCACCCTGCTGTTGCAATGGCGAGGAGGCTTTTCTATCTTGGGTCTTTTCTATTTTAGTATTGTGCACTGACCTGGTCACCAGAAGAAAGAAGCAGTAGGAGCTGACACCAGAGTGGGCTCAGGCTGAGCTGCAAAAGTGGAAAGGCAGCCAGGTGCCTGACTGCTGAAGGAGAGCTTGTTCAAGAGAGTAGCCAGGACAAAACAAAGGGAAACAGGCTGGGAAGGTGGAGCTGATGGAGGATAAAAGGCTGTAAAGAGGGAAGAGAAACTGCTAGCTCGGGCCACTGGAAGAGCTCCAGAGAGCTATCAAGCCTATGTAGCAGGAACTGTCTACAAACAAACAAACAAACAACAAGACGCTCCCAATGAAACAAGCATGGGGTACTGCCATCGACACAAAGTCACATTTCAGTAAATGATGGGCCATACACAAAGCAGGTTCCTTCGATACATCTTAGGGTTTCTACTGCTATGATGAAATACCATCCAAAAATAACTATGCCTACACATCTCAGTCAAGGTCCATCACCCAGAGAAGTCAGGGTGGGAACTTAAGGTAGAAACCTGGATGCATTCTCTGATGCAGAGGCCATGGAGGAGAACTGCTTATTGCCTTTCTCATGGCTTGTCCAGCGTGGCAACACCCACAGTGAGCTGGGCCCCCTCACTTTGATCACTAAGAAAATGCTCTGCAGGCTTGTCTGCAGGCCAATCTGGTGAGGATGTCTTCCCAAGTAAAGCTCTTTTCTCCCAAATGACTCTAACCTGTGCAAACAAACTACAGTGCCACCAGTCACCTAAAGGTGCAGTATATACATGTATGCACACACATATTATTTGATAACAGTAAACGATTACTTAGTGATTTATGGGTCTATTATACTATACCTCATGTCGTTATAAGAAACTTCTCTGTAAGACAATGTCTTCTGCCAGCTCTTGTGCAGCCCCTGTTTACTGTTTCTCTAGAGGGTATCACTACCTCCTCTGCCACTCATTAGCATCTCTTTTGCATCCTAATTATCTGAGGAGACTGAAAAATCTTTGCTGCCAACATCTGTGCTTCTTTCATGACCTTTGTCTGATGCAAGTACTCAGTCCTCCTGGGTCTGCCTCACTTCAAGGGCCATGCTCTATGTCTCTTCTGCTTTTAGCTTCTACTGAGGAGGATACCAAGTCCAAATCCAGATGGAGAGGAGACTCTGGCCAAAACCACAAGCAAAAGCAACCGAATAAACCAAAAGACACACATAAAAAGAAAGGAAAACCGAGGAATTGAGAATGGCTGAAGCAAGGTGTGTACTTACTCCTAGGCAAGCTAAAGGTTATAAAAGAGTGTCTGTGCTTAAACAAAATTGTAACTTCACTGTGGGGCAACACGGTTCACACAGCGAGAAGCCTTTATAATCCCCCACTCGCCAAGAACCTGAAACATGGCAAACAGTCAGAGCAGGAAGAGGAAGGAGGTCAGCAGCGTGATTCTGAGGAACAAGGATCCCTGGCGGTTTGAGGACCATCTGGCTGAGGGAGAGTGGCTGCTGACAGGGTGAGTCACTTCATGCAAGGGCGGGTGTGTGCTTCTCCCCTGCTGATCTCCAGACCACCTGTTCAGTGTGGCTGGCTCGGCCCAGCCTGCTTACAACTCCCCCAGGAAGAGGCAAGTCAGGACCACAGATGAGGGAATCCAAAGGCAGTGAGTGCAACACAGCAAAGATGGCAAAACTGTGTGTGTCTTATTAACAACTTTCCCTTCTAAAGTTCTAGACTTCCCTTCTATCCTGGGCTCCCCGGGGATCTCCTAAGTAAGGTGATCATTTTTCCTTTTAATGTTTTGACTTTTTAAAATTTATTATTATTAAAAAGAAAGAACGGGGCCACACTGGGCTGAAACTCAGACCAGAGAAGTTTCGTCTTGCAGAAGATGAGTACAAACACGGAGACTCACTGGACAGTACACGGCGAGTGAGGGACTTTGGGACACTCAGCCTTAATGGCTTGTCTTCACCAGAGCTCAGGAATATTTGAAGTCAAGGAAGCAGAAAGACTGTAAGGGCCAGAGGGGACGGTGACACTAAGGAAGCAGTGTCTTCCAGACACAACAGGACTGACGCGTATATGAACTCACAGAGACTGTGGCAACATGCAGAGGGGCCTGCACAAGTTCAAGCCAGATCGTCCCAGAGGTTATCTCCAAGTGACAACCACTTGCAAAGGAAAAAAAAAATTCTCCACTGGAGTCTAACTGGGTATATAAACCACACTTAAGGACAGGCTCCATGGACAACAAACCCAATGGTGACTTTGCAGATTTTTTTCCCTCTCAGTAGCCCTTTGCTTGTATATTACGGTCCCTGGTTTTCTGTTTTGATGTTTTTGTGTTGTTTTGTTTGTGTGTGTATCTGTGTGTGTTTATTGTGCCTTTTTTGGCTAAATATCTAGATTCTGGTTTGTTTCCTTACTTTTTTATTTGCCTGTTTTTTTCTAAATAGAGGGAAAAGCCCTGGAGGTGGATGAGTGGGGAGGATCTGGGTAAAGACAGGGGAGGAGAAACCATGAATTTTTTTTAAAAAGATTTATTTATTTTATGAATGTGACTACACTGTCACTGTCTTCAGACACACCAGAAGAGGGCATCAGATCCCGTTACAGATGGTTGTGAGCCACCATGTGGCGGCTGGGATTTGAACTCAGGACCTCTAGAAGAGCAGTCAGTACTCTTAACCACTGAGTCATCTCTCCGGCCCCCAGTGTATGAATTTTCAATAGTTATAAAATGTGTGAGCGTGTGTGTGTGCAAGGGCATGCTCACAGGCAAGAGAGCACCGACCCTGGAGCCCACCAGCTGGGTGCTGGGCTGCTCAGTGCCATGGCGACAGACAAGCTCTATCACATGCAGCTATTACACCGGTGCTAAGATCCAAGCTCAGGCCCTCATGCTGGTGCTTTAGTGAGTCACTCCCCAGCCTCCTAACTCAATAGTTTTTGATACAGTATGCATAGATGGCCCAGGCTGTCACTGGATTGACGCCCTCGTGCCCACCTTGAATACTGGGGTTGGGGCATGCACTATTATACCTTGCTTGCTAGTTTATTTTTCTGCTACTCTGTTTTCTTCAGTATACAGTTTTTCCACAGTTTCTTACCAACTGGATAGAAAGAACCTTAAGGGCAGAAACTTTATTTGAGAGCAGAGCGTTAGTCTGGCTAAAGGGGGTCTTGTGGATTAGAGGGCATGTCTACAAGATCCTTCATCCAACAGGACAAGGATACATCAATAGAAATAACTGTCTTCCTCCGATTTGAGATGTCACTAAGCACTGACTGGCTTGCTGGCCTCCTGAGTGCTGGATTAAAGACATGTGCCACCACACCCAGCTTACTTGTCTTTATTTTAAAAATAAGATTCATGTTTGTGGTTTCAGACTGTGTTATGTTTGTGTTCCTAAATCCAATGCATTTTTTCAAAACACCACACAGGGCTTTTAACTCTCACCACAGCAGAAGTTCCTAAATGCTTCTTTTTGAAAAGGAAAATTCTGTTTACTAGACATGACAAACTGAATTTTGTTCTCCTATTACCCTGAACATCTTTACTATTATGTGAGTCAGAATTATAGAAAGACAGTGTACAATTAAAGGTAAATTGGAAATTATGGTAATGGCTGACCCACTGTGATCATCTCAGCAGTGCTCCAAGGCTGGCACTCCCTCTCACCAGCTATTCAGAAAGCACAGCCTCAGGGCAAAAGGGACCTAGAAGCGCCTGCTGTTAGAGATAAGACCCAGGCCTCTTCATAGAGAGATGGCCTGAATATCTAACATCCTGGGTCTATCTGAGCCCTCCCTGTCTCTTATGGGATCGCCGCAGTGACTTTTTAACAGGGTTTCTATGAACTAAGGCATCTTTCTTTGAAAAAACATTTATTTTCTTTATTTATGCATCTATGAGCACGTTTTAGTTCCCTGTGGTTTCAGGGATTGGACTCAGGTTCTCAGGCTCTGCAGAAAATGCCTTTGTGTCAGGAGCCACCTCATACCTTTGACAATTCTACTCAACCAACCCTGAACTGCAGCCCTGGCTAGATCATCTCCTTGTTCAGATGTTTCCAGCAGGTCCAGGTGCCCACAGCCTGTCATTCAGACCTTCTGGAATTTAGAATTCAGTTCTCTCTCGTAACCTCAGTCTAGTTCCCAAGGGCGTCTATTAGTTCACTGCATTTCACATCCTTTCTACTCCCCAACTACTGCACTCTCTACATCCCTCTCTACTCTCCAACTTACTATACTCTCTTTTTCCAAGTTTCAGTTTGTCCTACCAAACCATTCTTAAACACACTATGCCACCCAGCCTGGCTGGGCTCATGATTCTCTTGCCTTAGCTTCCAGTGTTGGGAGGGAAGTGCTGTCACATAGTGCAGTAACACAAAGAAATGAATCACACACGCATGCTCACTGCACCAATATCCCCAGTTACAAAGGGACAGATCACCTAAGCTTTTGTCAATGGATGACTAGATAAGGAAAGAGAGGCTCATAAATACAATGTGTAAATCTACCTGTGTTAATAACAGTAATGACAGCAACAACAACAACAACAACAACAACAACAACAACAACAACAACACTTCATGACGACATGGGTGGACATGGAGAACTATGTTAAGAAAGATGAACCAGGTATTCAAAGTACAATATCACGTGATTTTACTTAACCATGGATTCTAAAAAACTTTATCTCTCAGACGCTGAAAGTAGAATGTTGCTTAATAGGGGAAGGAGTGCTAGAGCTGAGAGTGCAAGACAAGGGCTCCAAAATCTCAGTTAGATCGGGCAGAGAAGTCTATCACACATGTCTTTAGACCATAATTAAAGCAATGCCTGTAGTCCTGAAGACATCTAAGAGGGTTTTGTATTATGTGTTGAGTTAGGATATTATTATACAGCCCATTATATTTATGAAGCTCTTATTTAGGGATTAAACTCACTATAATTCCTGAATGCTGGGATCATAGATATGCAGTACTCTGAGGGATTTCAAATAATCTTAGCAAAACACACACACACACACACACACACACACACACGCACACGCACACGCACACGCACACGCACACACGCAAAGCTGTGTGAAGGAGTGCATGCTACCTAGTTTGAGTTAGCCGTCCTATAATGCATACACATATTTGAAAAACAATGTTGAATCTGGTAAATACATACACTTTTCATTTGTCAATTCAAAAATGAAATAATTTAATAGGGGAAGAATACTATTTTGCTCATAATCACTGAAGATGGAAGGTTCTAGAAGCTGGAATGTATGCTAGAGGCTGTGTAATATGAGCACAACCACAGTAACTCCCAGGAACAGTGTGGGCATTGCGCAGTGCTAATTCTAACAGGATGAAGATTCTAGCTGCAGTGTGCCTGACTCCTGAGCTTGTGCATATACGATGCCATAATGGCCTCTCTGTGGCCAAGCGTGTGTATGGAAATGCGGACAATACCATGGAATTGTATAGCGTGCAGACTCTTCCGACGTAGGACTCGATTCTCATTATTCCCTTTAGAAAGGCTTAGTAGAGGTTTCACAGAGAAAGACAGGCTTTGGGAGGTTAACTGCCTTTACCAAGGTCACATGACCAATAAGCAACTGGTAGAAAGGTCAATCAACCCAGGATCCTATAATAATACCATCACACTCTTGTTTGTTATTCTGCTAGGATATTCTCTCTGACTCTCCTAGCACCTAATGGCACAAAATAACTTGGCTAGAACTATGCCAGACATAAGAGCTTAATAAACATTTCCCAAATGAGGGGAGGAATGTGAGACGTCACTAGCATACAATAAAAGTCAGACCAAATTTCTGCTGTCAGGTTCAACTTAACAGTGAGTGGCATGGCTATAACTAATGTACAGTATCTGGTTTAAACTGGCTTCTGTCATCCACTTAATAAGGCCTGCTTGAAAGCCCACAGAGCCACCTTTGCATAAAGGCAGAGTGACTAGCACACAGGCAAACAAGGCCAGCATGGTGAAGATAGTTCATAGACTTCATCCCACCCAAAGGAGGGTGCCTTTCTAGGTGACAGTCACTAGAGCCACCATTGCAGAGAATGTACCACTCAGAGGAGGGTGCCTTTCCAGAGGTTGCACAGTCACCGGAGCTATCAGTGGGGAGAATGTAATTCAAATGGCAACACTATAACAGAAGTTGTGGAGCTACAGCCTTAAAAAGGGGGGACAGGGGCGGCTGGAGAGATGGCTTAGTGGTTAAGATCACTGACTGCTCTTCCAGAGGTCCTGAGTTCAATTCCCAGCAACCACATGGTGGCTCACCACCATCTGTAATGGGATCTGATGCCCTCTTCTGGCACATCTGAGGACAGCAATAGTGTGTTAGTTCATATACATAAATAAATCTTTAGAAAAAGAAAGAATGAATGAAAGAAAGAAAAGAAAGAAGAGAATTTATACTTATGCATGCACCTCATTGGACTAAATTCTCCTTCAACTGAAATGCGGACACTGGCATACTGCATTCAGCTACTGTGATTAGGATCTTGAAAATTAGAAGGAGCATAATGTCTACCTCATATACATTACAGTGTGTTTATTTAAAAAGCAAAATTAGTGATTACTTTTAAAATCAGTGTTCATTTTGACTCACAGCACTTGGGAGGTAGATCTCTATGAGGTTGAGACTAGCCTCCAGCCTGGTCTGTATGAGTATAAGTCCTAGGCTAGCCAAGGCTACAGAGTAAGATCGTGTTTTAAAAGAAAAAATCAAAACAAAACAAAAAAAAAAAGCAAAATCAGTCTTTAAATGCTCATAAGATAATGAGACTCTTGAATGACACCAAGTTAATCTTTCTGGCTAATTACTGATTCAGCAAGATTAAGATATAAGAAAAAAAATCTTTTTTTTTATAGGTGACTAAATTATTTTTTAATAGTGACTTAACATTTCTGTGATTAGCACAATTTTTGAAAATGAATTTCAGTAGCTATTGTAATATACAATAAAGATTAAAATTAACTAAGTAACAGTTCCCCTGTGCTGAGTGCTGCTCTGTGGCATGAGTTGTACCAAGTCCTTCTTGTACACTGCTTCTTTCAACTCCATGACAAGTGCAGGGGGCTTGGTGGTCACGCCAGATATGCACAGAGGCTGATGCTGACCGGCATACATGCACAAGGGCTCATGGGTATATATATGATTTAGCCTCTGTGTCTCTTCTCACAGTTGGAAATAACAACACTGCTTCAGTCTGGGTGCAAGGGTCATGACAGTACTACTGGAATACCCAGACAGGGCTTGATACAGCTAACAGCACCCTCAATCACCTGTCATGTGAAGCCCCCGGAGCAGGAAGCTGCAGACACCAACTGGCCAGGGCCACACTAAAGAAGACCTCTGTCAGCTGTCTTCTATTTCAAGTCTTTCCTTTGCCATTCCTACTGGACTCTTGGTGTTACCCACCGAACCCATGGCCTGATCATGCCAGAGACTCTATTGCTATATCTCCAGAACCTTTGAGATCTTAAATAAAACAACAACAACAACAACAACAACAACAACAACAACAACAACCCCTTAGTGTCAGCAAGACTGCTGAAATCAGGACAAGGAAGACAATGTTTATTGCTACAAATTTTTTAATTTGTAGCTTATTTGACAATAACTGGTGTGATGATTTGTATATGCTTAACCCAGGGAGTGGGACTATTAGAAAGTATGGCCCTGTTGGAGTAGGTGTGGCTTTGTTGGAGTAGGTGTGTCACTGTGGGTGTGGGCTTTAAAACCCTTATCCTAGCTGTCTGGAAGTCAGTATTCTGATAACAGCCTTCAGATGAAGGTGTAGAACTCACAGCTCTGCCTGCACCATGCCTGCCTGGATGCTGCCATGCTCCCGTCTTGATGATAATGGACTGAGCCTCTGGACCTGTAAGCCACCCCCTATTAAATGTCCTTATGAGAGTTGCCTCGGTCATGGTGTTTGTTCACAGCAGTGAAACCCTAACTAACATAACTGTTCAAAACAGATTAAAAAATGCACCTGAATCACTTCTGATTCAATGGTGACTGATCTTGACTGGACTCAGACATGGGGTGGGATATACACCTCACAGAGTACATGTGAAGATGTTTTTAGGGATGACTGACCTATGTAGTAGGGGGAAAGTCAAAAGCACCTCAAAATGTCAGCCACACCATCCATGAGGCTGAGTGCCCAGAAGGGAAAGGGAGAGGGAGATGTCACACCACAGGTGCAAGTGCCATTCCTCCTGACAAGTGTCTATCACTGCTGCGGTGTGCAGAGGGCATCAGAGTCCAGCTGCTCTTGTCTTTCAATGCAGACTCACACCAACAATTCCCCAAGGGTCTGACCTACAGCCACAGCCTGGGCTATACTGCAGTCCCCCTTGTTCTGAGCTTTGTGGATTGAGCAGCTGCCGGGGCTCTCTGGACTTTGAGTATACAAATGGCCATTGCTAGGTCATCCAATAGATCTGAGGAACTGATACTCTGACGAGGGAATACTAGTGAGTTGATTCTAATACATTTATTTAACACTGTTTTATACCTTATAACCATACCTCCACCGCTTTCCATCTTTGGCAGGGAAACGTCTAGTTAACAGATACGATGTAACTAAAAATCAAAGGTAAGGTTTGATGGAAGTGAAAATCTATTGAGTGCACTGAGAACTGTTTCTTACAACCTTACCTCAACAGGCGATGGGGAATGTGATGGTACAGGGAAGGGAGCGACGGCCATCTGATTGACTGCATCTTCGTTTCTGTGAAATGGACAAACAGGAAGAGTCAGTACTAGAAAAAGGTTCCGATCCTGACTAAAATTACAAGCACTTAGTTCTCAGTTCAAGATGTGCGCACAACACCGAGAGTATGTGGAGAGGTCAAGCCTGCAATTCTATTACACGAAGGCAGGTGTCACACTTAGCAGATACTCACATACAATTATCAGTGATAAAGAGTGATGATTCTGGGAGTTAGGAAATCCAGCTTAGAATGTCTGATGTTGTAGAAGAGAACTTTAGGACAGTGCCAACTCTTCTGGCACCATGGCACTGAAATTTCTTAAACCGTGCACAGCCTCTAGGTCCCAGTCATGTCTCCAGTGTTATGGTCTCTGAACTGGAAACATTCCTAAGCTTCTCACTTGGCTTCTAACAGTGGAGGATGGGAGGGTGTCTACAACAGGTCCTACAGGGCAGACTGTGAGGAGGAGTGATGGATGGGGATAGCACAGCTCTAGAAAGATCATGCCTTGTGGTTATGTGGATGCTGTCATCTTAAGTAAGCAGAGTACGGAGGAGCTGGAATTTAGTCACCTCTAAAATACCAGTTCTGATCATCTGGTCATTGCCACCATGTGACCAGCAGACAGTAGGCAGTGCTTTGTAGGAGATCATGACTGTCTTACACTAGTCACTCATGCTGGACCAATATAACCATGCTAAGATTTATTTAAGTGAAGTCTTATGTTTTACAGATAAAAGCATGGAAACTCACACAAATGCTTTTTGCCTAAAACACGAAAGCTGCTAAATGAGGTTCAATGGGAGAGCATCTGCTGACTATGCATGAGGCTCTGAGTTCAACCCTAGCAATAAGAAGGGGGGAAAATAAACATAAGACCCGATATGTCCTTGCATATAGAGGAGTAACCTGACTGGGCAGCTGGGTAACAGGCCCACTGGTCCATGCCATTCCTGCTCCAGACTGTAGTCAGGTCTCTACTTCCTCGATAGGCCAGTTTTCAATGGGTTTAGAAACACCCGTGCATCCTTCTCCAGTATGATTTAATAACCTCAGTGAGATGACGAGCTCCACTAACAAGGCCACAGTTACGTCTTCTCTTGAGCTCACTATCCGCATGCTTAACTCTCCACTTGAAGGATCTCTACTACATGTCTGACAGGCATCTGGAGAAAAACAGAACTCACTATCCACTCATTCTCCAGATTGTTCTATAGCCGATTCCCCTTACCTGAGTCCTCACTAAGACTTGCCCTCTTGCTCAACCAGGAACTAAGAGTCTTTGAGGATTTGCTCTGCCAGTCACAGTTTTACTCATAGAAAACAGCAGAAATAGCGTTTGTGTGCTACGATATATACTTTAAACTAGAATGTCTCCATGTGGTAGCTAAAATTTTCTTCATGGCATTATTTTAAATGCAGGTAAAAGCACCCACCATGGTGTGTGGATTGCTGTTTCTATGCAGGTGAGGGCAGGCACAAGATAAGGTGAGACCTGTGATTGGGCAGTGGGAAAGGAAGGCGGGCTGAGAATTTTTGAGACAAGTACTGAGAGTGCAGAGAGACAGAGGGAAGGAAGGAAGATGGAGGGAAAGACAACCAGATTCCATGTGGCTTTAAATAGCCACAGGTAGCCATGAATATCTTACAAGGGATGGATAACTACAGGACAACTTGTCTTTTCTAGGTGGGCAGTTTATATTAATATCAATTAGCTCTGAGTTTATTGTGTGGATGTTTTGTGGGGTGAGAATTTACTGATCTAAATCTGATTGATAAATTACAAGCGTCTAGAGTTTTGATCTTACTGGGTTATGGGGGATTTGTGACAGTTAGTCACAGGGGGCGGAGGGCTGAGAATGTGAGCAGGATCTGCCAACAGAGAACCGTGAGATGGACGGTTGCTACATGAGGCTAGCCTGGAAGCGGTGACAGCTGGGGCCAGAGAGTAGCCGGCATTAGCATGAGATGTGTCTTTTTTTTTTTTTAATATTTCATGCAACAATTGTCTGGTTTCAGAACTCCCTCATAGTGGTTGTACTGAGTGTCCACAGATGTCTTCTTTCACAGGTTCAAGCTAACCAGGCCCACCTTGACCTTTTCACCGGGTCACAGTGTCCTCTTAAATCCATTTTGTAAACTTCCTAAGGGTAGATACACGTGGTTCCAAGTGTGTTGAGTCTCCTGACTGCAGTCTCCCTGACTCTCATATTAACACTGCCTACCCCTTATATGGATTTGATGGCTGACACATGCTCTAAAGTGTCATTATGTTAAACAGTATGTGACAGGAAGCAATGCGGCAGAGCCTGACCCCCTGGGTTGCCTTCACAGGCATAAAGCTGGTCCTAAGTTCCTCTGGCAAGCACCTCTCATCCCCTTGTAAGCCAGTCCTTATTAACTGTCCCCTTGCTGCTTTGATGATCACGGGAAGACATGGACGACATGTTGACATGGAATGTCTGCAGCATGGATGCCTAAATGTTCACAATTGGAGACGCATGGATTTTGCTGAATTTTAATGGAATATAATATAAAAAAGAAATAAAGCATTAGAAATTATTAACGGGCTGGAGAGATTTCTCAGTGCTGAAGAGAACTACTTTCCCATAGGACCCAGGGGGACTCTCGGCACCCACCTGGAGGATTGTCACTGCTTGTAAGTCCAGTTTCAGGAGAACTGACAGCCTCTTCTGTTTTTTCAGGCACCAGGAATGTGTGTGGTGCATGTACATACATGCAGGCAAAACACCCATCCACATGGAATAATTAAAAATAAATGTAAAATGACTTATTAGCATGATTAGTATGTATGTGTGAGAATTGTGTATCCGTGCATGTGGGAGGTTAGAGGAGGCCGAAGAGTTGGTTCTATCTTCTGCCTTTCTATCCTCAGACAAATATGCTGTGTATAATTTTGTAGAAGAATGATTTTTAAAATCATGCTTATACCTTATTCATAATACTTAAAAATTGGAAATGTCCACTTATAGGAAAATGGATCAATAAACTTTGTACATCCATAGAATGGAATATTCCTCAGCAATGAGAGGAACAAATTTTGATGACTACATGACCTTGACTAGCAGTGGCAGGGTCCTAAGTGGGAGGGCCAGGAGGTGAGAACATAGGGAAGAAGATATGAAGCCGGAGACGGGAGGTCTTCGAGCAAGCATATCAAGAAGCACGGCATCAGGTATACTTAATAGACTAGATGATGGATCACAACTGCTCAGTTCTGAGAAAATGCCCCAGGGGGAGGAATGGGACAGGGGACAGTGTCAATGGAAGGCTATTGAGATGGAGTCACGAGGAAGCTCATCAAGCAATGTTGCCCAAGGGGAACACAGAACATGTCAAGGGTATTAGAGAACAAAAGCACAGCAGCCTTCTGGCCGACAACTCCAGTCTTTTCAGGGTGTAGAAAGCCAAGTTCCCAGAACCAAATCTTGACTCCTTTCCGGCCCAGCCTTTCTCTTTCTTTGCTTGTTTGACCCCTCCCTCTGGTCATTGGATTCCATTTTGAAGGGATTCAAGTATCTTTTGGGTATGAGTAATATTAAAATAATGTTTTGTTTTCTTATTTTATTAAAAGGCTTGTTTTTTAGTTGGATTATAGCCCTTCCTCTTCTGATTCAAACATGCTTGTCTAAAAGATCTCCAAATCCCTGTCATGAGTCAGTTGGCCATCTGACTCTGAGACAGGAAGAGAGAACAAAACAAAACAGTTCAGGAAAACACATTATGTGCTTTAAAATAGTTGAAAAGGGAATTTTTCCCAGCAGGGTTACTGCTGCTTACCTCACACTCCTTCTCTTGGTTTTATTTAATGCTCTAAAACATTTGCTAAAGTACAAACTCTACCTCAGCATTTAGGTAAACCTTCTGTACCTCAATTTTTTTAAAAAGTTTATTAAGTATGGTTAAAGATCCATAAAATCTGTTTTAAAAAGTTAGCTTAAACTTGTAACCAAAGGGTTGATAGTTAATAATCTATCCATAGCTAATCTGAACTTTTCTATTTTATGCTAGTATGTATTTTGAAATTGACTCTTGTTTCAAAAAACAAATAGATGTTTTGAGAAAACGGGGATAAATAACAACCATGTGACTTGCCACCATCCTGGCTGACGATCTATCAGGATAGAAGCAACCCCGTGGCTGGCAGCCATCTTTAGTAAGGTTCAAAAGAATACATACCATGTGACTCCATCACCATCTAGATTAAAGTGACTGTGTGGTATGAACCAACTAAGGCAGTGCCCATAAAATTTCTTAGTCCTTCTGAGCTCTCTCTTATCATGGTATTTCCTGCTTAAACAGGTCTCTAATTTATTTATTTTTTTTGTATGATGATCTTTTTGTCCTGAAAGTAAAAAATTTATATAGAAAGGTATGCCTAATAAAGTATGATTAATTAAGATTTATAAATTCCACTCTGGTTATCAGAAAGTGGCATACAAATGTATGTTTGACCTCTTATGCTCTTTTTAGCCGTATTCGACAAAAAGTCTTCTAGAAAATTGTAGATGAGAAACAATGTATGTCTGAAAAGTAAGTTATGTTCAATAAATAAAGTTTATACATTCCTAAGGTCTATTTAGGACAGCAGAAACTGACACAAAGACACACGCAAAATCTCTTTGTGTTTGCTAAATTTGTGAAGCATTAGCTATCTGCATAAACTAAATCCAAGAAATTATGATAGTCTATAAAGGTACACTATAAAAGGATCAGGAAAATAAGGTTCCTAGTTTCTCTGTGGACTGCATTTATGGTTTAAAGTTTTATTTGCTGCTAAAAGATTTTCAATTAAAATTTCAATTCAAATTTTTAAGGCTAAAACTTACCAGGAATAAAGGTATAAAATCCTAATTTTGTAAAACCTGCTAACTTGTAAACTGTTAATAAAAGAAAGGAAATTGAATTGCTAGTCACCTTACAAATGATCAAAGTCTTTAACGTGCTCAGAACTGCGCTTATAGTCACACTAGTGCAAATTAATTCACATATAAGGACAAGCTTTATTTAACATTTTGTATATGCTATCAAGGATAAGCCTGAAGCAAGTAACTAAAAGAAGAAAATTTGTTGAAAATCAGGTATACTAAATAGACTAGATGATGGACCACAATTGCTCAGTTCTGCGAACATGTCCCTTAAAATGTTTAATGAAAGACTTCCCTGTGCCTGATCACTTAGACCAGTCGTAAGTCCCTACATAGTATGTCCCTGACATAAAGGTTATGAACATGCCTGCTGCTCAGCCAGAACTGAAACCCTGTGGGGGAAGCCCATTTGTCTTGGTCCATAGTCTTCCCCAAATATACTTGCCAACTAAAACACTCTCCTGTTGCTTTCTGGATGTTCCATAGACCCTTATATCATAAATTGCCTACACACACACACACACACACACACACACACACACACACACACACACACACAAAAGGAGAGTCAAACAGTTAAAATATTAACCATTAGTCATATAAATGTAGAATCAATGATTTGATTCATAGGAGCCAGAGCCAGTGTGGAATACAGCAGCTAAGGACTCCATTCTAGGTCTAAGGCTAATCCTATGAGGAACCTGAAGCTGTTAAGATACAACCAGGAGTTTGAGGAATGCAAAGACCCAAGAAGTTCCCTTACACCTTTGAAAAACACATTTCCACAAGAATAAATTGTGGCCTTTGCCTTTAAAAGTAGCCATCCCCCTTTAGCTGGGCCTCAGTACCAAATCCAACCATGGGAACCCAGGACAGCTGCAGTTTAAATAAACATTTGGCTAAGTATAACTCGATAGTCAGGTAGTGTTTTGGTATTTTCTAACTCTACAACGTAAGCACATTTTGTGACTGTGATGTTGAATCACAGATGCTTAAACGTCCATGTTTTAGGTCCATTAGCATTTACTTATTCAGCTGTTATCCAAGGCACTAAGCTTAATGATTATATTCTAATGGCTCTGCTCTTCTCTCTTCTCATCCCAGGGTCCTATCCTAATCCACTTATATCAGTTGCTCACACTGTGATAAGACAGTTCCTGTTGGTTCTCTTGATCTGTACCTGAATTAATCCAAGTGATTCCCCTCTCACTAGGACCAGATTAAGTCAAAAACTTACCTTCACCTGTGCTGTTGTGCTTACTATATAAGCACCTGTTCACATGTCTTAACTTTTAACTGCATGGCTTTACAAAAGATGTATACAGTAGGTATTTATATTTTTAGAAAGCCCTGTGAGCTTATTAGAATAATTTTTGAGAGAGGGAAAGAAAAAATAGACATCAAATGTGTTAGGATGGGTATATTGATAAAACACTATCATTTCTTATGGGTCAATATGAGATTGAGTTCTCTAATTAGTATGTTTATTTCTTTTAAAAGTGAATGTGTGGTCTCTCCTATAATTTGTAGAAAATCTTGAGCTTACTTCTAAATGGCCAAAACAATCTTGATAAAGAACAGCATTGAGGGTTTCCCCTTTTCATATATAAAAAGTTACCACAAAGATACAACAGTCACTAACAGAAGAGGATGAGGAGCCCAGAAATGAATCCCTGTGTATGTGACTGAAAGACTCTCAAGGACAGCAAAGGACAGCAAAGACACTCAATGCAGGAAATGATCTCTCTCTAACAAACGGTGCTGGAGAACCTTGACAGTCGTGTGCACAGAACAACACTGGGTCCTTTCTTTGTATCCTATGTCAAAATTAACTCAGAATAGACCAAAGACTTAAATATGGAGCCAATACAGTAAATAGTCTTTGGGAGAAAACATAGAGGGTAAGTTCTGCAACACTGAATACTGAATTGCTACATGGTAAAGCGGAGGAATGAGACTACATCAACATTATTGTTTTTATCCAATGCAACCCAAAAAGTGAAAAGGTGAGAAAAAATATTTGCAAATCATCAATCTGATAAATGCCAGTGTCTAGAATCTGTACCCTCCCACAACTCAGAAGCAATAGCAAAACAAACAACTGCTTGAACAAAGGGACAATAAATGCAGTGCTGGCTCGTTTCATGTCAAGTTGACACAAGCTAGAATCATTAAAAAGAGGAAACTGTGATTGAGAAATGTCTTCATAAGATTGGGCTGTACATCATTTTCTTAATTAGAGACTGATGGGGGAGGGCCCAGCCCATTATGGGTGGTGCCACCCTGGGCTGGTGGTCCTGGGCCCTATGAGAGTGCAGTGTGAGCAGATCAGTAAGAACACTCCTCCATAGCCTCTGCATAGGTTCCTGCCTCCAGGTTTTTGTCCTGCTTCAGCTCCTGTCCTGATTCCCTGGAGTGATAAATGTGATGTGGAAGTGTTAGTCAAATAACCCTCTCCTCCCCAAGCTGCTTTAGGTCATGGTGTTTCATCACAGCAATGTGGACGGTTCTCCAAAGAAGATATAAATGGCCAAAAGCACGTTAAGAGGTGCTCAGCCTACTGATCACTAGGGAATGCAAATTGAGATTGCAAGTTGTCCCCTCAAACTCACTAGGGTAAAAACAAGACAGAAAATAAACTGGAAAAGGTGGGAAGGAATTGGAATCTTCATGCATTATTGTTGGGCTGGAAAATGGTGAGGCTGATACAGAAAACAAAATGATCGTTCCCCCAAACAAGACAGAAGAGTGGGGTGACTCAGCAGTTGCATTGGTAGGGCCACATCTAAGAGACATGAGGTCTCAAGAAGGTACTGCACACCTATGCTCACAGATGCATTGTTTGCAATAGTTAAAAGGGAGAAAGTAAATATAGCACATTCATATAGTAGAACACCGCTAGTCTCCAAAAGGAAATTCTGACACACGGTACAATGTGGATGAACCCTGAAATCTATGACAAACTAAATAAGCCAGGTGTGCAGGTCACCTGCTTACACAAGAATCCTATACAGTCAAAGTCACACAAACTCAAGCTCATATTCACTGTTAACTTGATGGAAGTAGAATTACCATGAAGCACACCTCAGAGTGTGTCTATGAGTGTGTCAGATAGGACCGACCAAAAGAGGAGAACTGCCATGAATGTAGTCTCCAATGCAACAGAATGGACAGAGTGAGCTGATGCTCGGCTTGCTGAGGGTGGATGTTGTGACCATCAACACCAGCTGCCATGTCCTCCCTGCCATGATGGACTGCACCTGCACACAATATACACCTTTTTCTCTAACTTGCCGTCATCAGGTATTTTGTAACAGCGACTAGAAGAGTAACAACTAGCACATAGTTTCAGTTTTAGAAGACAGAAATATTCCAAAGATGGATGATGATAGCTGTACAGGAATATGATGTTTTCAATGTCCACAAACTGCTTAGGATGGTAAGGAGTGTCAGTTCAATGTTATATGTGTGTGATCACAACTTAAAAGAATTAACAAGAAAAAGTACAGTGCAAGTGTGACAGGTAATGTTTGATCCATTTAGAATAACACTGCTAATCATTGAGCCCGAACTCTACCTGCTGCCAGCAAAATAACACTGTATCAAGAGCAGAAGTTATGGCCTGAACTGCACAGCAGGTTCGTGTCCATTTATCTGCAACACTGTCTAATAAAATTACAATCCAGTTGGTGCCCAGCATCTCACCCAGCTTTACACAGATCTCATATATGTTGAATACATAAGGACCATAGAACGCAACTAAAGAAGTCTGAATGTTACTCTTTGACTGTACTAAATACAGTGATAGGAAACCTTTCTAATCGGAAAAAAAATAATAAAATTTACAGTTGCTGCACTAACTGGGACCTGACATTTAAATTCACATTCAGCCATGAAAACTGGGTCAATGACCCAGAAGTATCATGTACAACAAAGCAAGTCATTACAGCTCTGTGGGAACAAAATTCATTTCTGAAAACATTCCAGAACACCAGATAGCGTCTCGTTCACAGCAGGAAGAAGGAACCACCAAGACAGCTGAGGATATCAAGCTAAAATTTCCAAACTCACTGAGGGGTGTAGGTATTAACCTGGCATCTTGACCCATGGTTCCCAAAACTGTCCCCAGACAGTTCTCAACAGTTTTTACAGAGTGCACAGGAAAAGGGAGTTCAAAGAACTGGCAGGGCAGTCAACTAAGGGATGAAGGTAAGGGATGTGTTGGATAACTTAGCCTAGACAGTTTATCACAGAGATTCTCTCTGAACACACAGAGCATAGCCTTACTCTCTCCTCTCTGAATCCAGGCTGGGAAAACCCGCATGTTAAAATACCTAGCCCTGACCATAAGCCAAGTACTGGGAGATGACCCTGCCCACCAGGAAACAGCACTGACAAATCCTCCTTGACGACCATTGCAATCTCATGCCAAGCCAGCGACGTTAACTGGGAGTGAAGTAGTCACAGGAGATCCTCAGTGGTCGAAGATCTCGTCTCATGTATGAAGGGTAACAGATCCAGAAATCTGGATCTGAGGCTAAACACTACTTGTCATAAGGAAGCGCACAAGGAATCACTGTGGTCCCCAGGGTCTACTCAGATTCCTCTGCCTTCATGGCCTCCTGGGTTGGTCATTAGTGATGAAATGAACTTGGAGGAACTTAAGCAAAACAGACTGTCTTGGAGGGACACTGGGATCTCACACAATAAACAGAAAGGCCATAGGACCAGGTGTGCAACAGCTAGGAGCTAAGGGACCTCTACAAGGGGAAAAAAAGCTGTAAGCAGGATGATGTGACAACCTCTGGGGACAAAAGCCACCCATCTAAGAGGCTTCTCATTGCCAGCTTCCTGCCGAAGGCAGCACGTGCCTAAGTGTAGGTCACATGACCACCCACTCCCACACGTGAACACACTGAGAGGTAACGTCCCTCCAGCCTTTATGGGAAAACGGGCATCTGGATTTCCTGGGTCTTTGTTTTGCCTTGATTGTTTTTTTAAATTGCTCCCCAAGTGTGTGTGGAACGAACAGGACACAGTTTCTTCTTCTTCATCCACCTCTGTCTAATAGCTATTATTTACGTTTTTACCACAGCTCCCTCCGTGTCCACCTCTGTCTAATAGCTATTATTTACGTTTTTACCACAGCTCCCTCCGTGTCCTGGGTGACTATGCTCCCCTCAGCTACACTCACGGCCCCAGAGGCTAAAGTCACCTGAAAGCAAAGCTGACCACGCTCTCCCGAGTGACCTCGTGAATAGGTGTTTTGAACACCAAGGGGAGGCACGGACAAACAGCCATACTTCCTGCAAGCTGACACCCACCAGCACTGGCAAGGACTGGGGTTGGCAAAGGCAAAAGGAAATGGTTTCCAAAGACACTTTATGAATTATTCAGGGAAGGTGGAGGCTGGACTGTAGCCCAGCAGCAGGGTGAAGCTCTGGGTTCCACCTTCAGCACCGTATTAAAGAGGAGAAGGAGGAACGGAGAGGAAAGATGGAGTTGGCTCGGTCCCAACACGTAAATAACTCATGTGATTCATGTTCAGGGACGGTGCTGGCAGGCATTTGGTTATTTTACTGCTACAGATATGCCAAAGGAAAGACAATTCCAGAAAAGCATGTCATCATGACCGGATTAAGTGTCCAACTAATGCGATCGTATCAATGACTTCGACAAAAAACCAAAACGTAAATAATCTTAACCTCAACTTATTCTGAAAATCGTCTAATTTATAAATCAAAACTACCGAAAAACCCAGTAAGCTTAAAATGCGTAACAAGGGTGGTGAGATGCCCTGCTGGTGAGAGTACTTGTCACCAAAGACTGATCCCTGGAACCCACTTACAGGAAGTAGAAAACAGATTCAAGCTGTTCGCCGACAACATGCATGCACTGTGGCGTGTGCATGCCCATATTCTCAATACACACATCACGCACACGTATAAACAAACACATATGTACTAAAACAATAAATAATAAATACAAAACTTTAAGGACATATAAGAAGTAGTTATTTCTGTACAGGAAAGATAGACTGGAAGAAATTACATGAGAGTTCTTGAGAACATTGTGGAAGACACTCACAAGTCCACCATATTGGCCAACAAGAGAGAAACCGTCTGGGAGGCACCACTGTCTCTGCTGTCTTCTTACTCTGACCTGAGGTGGATGTCAGCACTAATGTCAGGCCTTGTCCTCAAAATTCTCCACTGTAGATGCCATGAATGATATTATTCACTGTGTTTTTAAAGACAGCCTCTTAAAGGATTTGAAATTACATGTGCATGCACGTACACACACATACACACACACACACACACACACCCCTCTCAATGTTCATATGCACTGACTAACACCCAGTCTTTGACTTCTGTACAAACTTGCTTCCTTGTGCTTTGGGTCTCAGCTAAGCATCTCTTCCCATGGTTCCTTCCCAAAGGCCCAGAAGGCTACAAAGTGAGAGGTTTTTTGACTTTGGGATTGGTTCTGCTTCAAGAGGACTGTGATATTCATATGAATTTCAAGCCAATATCATCTTTCAGGAATATGTGCAGGCCATACAATTGTGAATTGCCCAAACACGACCTATGTTCAGTGGATACACAGGGTGGCTCCCTTGGTGAGTTGGCTTTTATTCCGTAGGGCCTGGCCGCTAGCACTAAATCTTCCCAAGGCTTTCAGTTTCACTTGCCTCCTTTAGCCCCAGGAGCTTTACACAGTACACATTTTCCACACGCAATTACAGAATGGAGACTGAGTTCTTACACTTGACATTTAATTTTCGATAGTCAGGGACGACATGAGAGGCGCTATAGGCAAGATCATTAGTCTCCTTGGCTCCCTCACACCACACACAGCTACTCACTCTATTCATTCAGGCATGAGCATAGCCTGCTCTGTGGAAGCTGGCTTGGTTGTGTCAAGGGGAAGCACACAAAATGGACCAAGAGCCTAGATTGTGATAAGCATTCAGATGGATGGTGAATAACTTAGCAAACCAAAGGCTGCATGCTTTTGATTCAACATGATCATACACACACACACACACACACACACACACACACACACACACACACACACATTATGGTAGTTATATAAATTATGGATACTTACACACAGCAACTCAGATCCCAGGAAATAACAGGTCAATTAACATGAATGAATACATGTGTTAAGGGAGCAGGACGAAGATGTCATCAATACAGACTAAGGGACCCAGCTAACTGAAACACGACACCTAGCACATTTTAACAGCTCCCCCTCTCCAAGTGTTAATCATACTCCAAAAACCTGTGGCCAGTTCTAATGTTTATTTCAAAGGTCAATAAATTAGAAAAAGAGACACCAAGGTATAAAAGCTCATAACTTCTGTATAATGGAAAGCTTTCAAAAATTAGTAATTTCAACTAAGGTGGAAATGTTTCCAAATAGAAGCATCAACTATAAAAAATATAGTATATATAAATGCATTTTCAAATAAGATAACCCCGTTCAAGTGCTATGTGGTTTAATCATGTCACTGAGATGACTCGAGTTAACCTGCTGAAATTTCATAAACTAACTTTTAGTTCTCCCAGAATCAGGTTCCCAAATGAGCCAAATCTGGGTTCTTACTGTCTGAGAGTGGCAGTACAAGTGAGTGATAGACAGACAGCCATGAGCATAAAACGCTGGCCAGGATCACGATGTACAGCCACTGTGGATAGATGGACGCTAACCTCCTGTGCCACCCACATGGTACACATAGGTGCAAACCTGGTACAACTCTACCACTGATGTTCCAGAGGCCAGGACAGATGACAGACACAAGGATATGACAGAGCTCTAGCCAGTGTACCAGTGACCACCATAGGCATACGGAGAAGATACAAATCTACCAGTGATCTCTATTTGTCCTATACAGATCTGATGAGAAACAAACATTTGCATCAAACGGTGACACGATCTGATAGTAGTTACCCAAGTAAAACTAAAATATTTCACTGACATTGGAATTCACTGTATTAGATGTTTCTCTGCACACTCCTTATTAAAGGTATTGTACTCCTTATTAATAATAATGGGCAAACCATACTTAAAAAATAAGCTAAGAATGGGGATTTGATCCCTTTAGTAACAGTTCCAGGAAGTAACTTTACATATTGTTCATTTTCCTGGTGCTTTTTCTTTATGATGTAATGAGAGATTCTTAAAGGACAAATTTGCTTTGTGTAACAGCATCACAGCTGGGGCAGCACAAGAAGTGCTGGTCAGCAAGCCTGACCCACATGGTGGAGGGAACTGACTCTCACAGGTTGTTTTCTGATTTCTACACCCTTGCTGTAGAAAATGAACCACCTGTATGCCCACAATATACATGCACAATACACACAGACTCAGACAGACACACATACACACACACACAGACACAAATATACACACACACAGACACACATACAAACACACAGACACACACACACAGGCACAAATAAACACAGACACACACACAGACACACAGACACACACACACACGCACACCATCCTAAAATTAAACAGAACACAGAGGAGAGTGCATTTTTGTAGCATCTCCTTTATAACTTCTTTTAGGCCCTTTCTCTCACCCTTCCTAACCTTTCCAGCCACATTCACTGATGTTCCCATATTGGCAGACACTGTCAAGCCCACAGGTAACCATGCCTATTTATACCAGGAAACTGACTAAGCTCACACAGATGTGTGAAAACGGCTGGGTTCCAAGTCCTGGGATGCTGAAGGTTTCTTCTAATTTTTAGCCAGGTTCTGGGTGGGAAGGGGGACCCTGTGTCTAGGTAAGCATTCTCAGGGGGAATAGCTCCTTCCATTTGGACAAGTGAAGGCTTAATTCATTGTCTGCACATAAAATACCAAATATATATCAAATCAGGTCAATAAAGACTGGCTGTCAGCACTACACACATCTCTCCTGATTCATTTTCCTGTAACTTTAAAAAAGTGGATATGACAAAAAGTGTACAGAATCGCTCCTACAATTTTCTCCTTTCTATAGGCCTATCCTTTTGTGTGTCTTCCCTGCCCCTCAACTTTGGGCAGTGTTGAAACTAAAACCAGCAATCTCCATAAACACACTGGGCAAGCTCTCAACTACTGAACTACCCTGCCAACCCATTTTTATTTATTTAGAAAAATTGAGAAATCTTTCAAATTTTCTGATCTGGGAAAATTGTAAGAAGCTGAACTTAGACACAAAGAATTTTCAATTATATACATATATTTAAATCCACATAAAATAAATGACTTACTATGATTTGAACTTTGGAAAAGAATCTAGAACTGCTCTATGGTAGCTAAAAAGGAATTAATTCAATAACATTTTCTAAATGACCAACAGGTCCTGGGAATTATAATATAATTTAATGACCTCCAATAACAGTACATGCTATGGTCTGAATATTTGTGTCTCCAAACTCATATGCTGAAACTTAATCACCGAGGCAGCAGTGTTAGTTAGGGGCCTTCTGGGAGAGATCTGCTCATGGAGGCAGGGCTCTCTTGGGATTCTTGCTCTTATAAAACAGGAATAAGAAACTCCTTGGCCATGTAAAGAACTAGTAAGAGACAGGAAGCAGACCCTCACCGTTCACCAAACCCACTGGCACCTTGACCTCAACCATCAGGAAGGAAGAAGTAAATCTCTGGAGTTGCAAGACACCCAGTTTTATAGTATTTATTTTAATAACAGCCTCAAAGAAACAGGACAGTTCCTCATTGGATCAAACCTTTTCAATGTACATTGATAACTTATAAGGTACTTAATATCACTTAGCAAATAAATGCTCAGCATCCTCCTCAATGTTACATACATGATTAACTCAGTGCACATTCTTATGAGTCATTCTGCTCTAAAAAAACAAAACAAAAGAAAATCAACCAACCAACCAACGAACCAACCAACCAACCAACCAACCAACCAACCAACCAACCAACCAACAACCAACCCTGGAAACTATCAGGAAACTGAGCTGGCAGGTCTTTTCTGTTGAGATACACAGCTCTGTCTCTTATGGTCAACTTCACATCGCTCCAAGCTTCCTTTACAGGAGGAGGAAGGTTTTGACTTCCAAATACTTTCCTGCATGAAATGATTTCCTTTGAACCATGCTCCATTTTCTTTCTGCTACTTAAAGCAGAAGGCCAAGAACTGGCAATCAATGCTCTGCTGATGCCGAAAGGAATGGCACTGTTGGTAACAGCACTTGTCACTGCGGCCAATGCCACGCACTAAATAAAGAGAGCCACGTGTGTTTGTTTGCTGCTAGAATGAAATACAAATGCAAACACATATGTAATACCAAGGCTGGGTAGCTTATAAAGAAAAGACATTTGTTCAGCTCAGGGCTTTCTTTTCAATTGAAAAATGTTTTTTTCATACAATATATTTTGATTATGTTTTCCTTTTCCTCAATTATTCCCTACATACCCAAATTAATGTACTTTTCCTGCCTCTTAAAAAAACAAACAAATGCAAAAATCAAGAAACACCACCCCCCCAATAGAAAATCAACATAAATAAGCAGAGATGAAAAGACAAAAAGTGTTGAAACAAAGCAAAGTTCTAGAAAAACACATTGAGCACATTGTGTGTTGGCTAAGTTCTCCCGGGCATGGGTCTGCCCTGCTGTCATTAATACACTCAATGGCATTCTTGTAGAGACACTGATTTTTCCTCTGCCAGCGGGTATCAATTGCAAATGGCTTCTTGGTTAGGGGATGGGAGCACATGTCCCTTTTCTCTTCTCAGTGCTGGGACCCCATTTGGCTTGAACCTGTACAGACAGGTCCTGTGCATGCTGCCCGTCACTCTGAGTTCATTCATGCATCAGTCTTGCTGGATCTAGAAGACACCGTTTCCTTGGAATCATCCATCCCCTGGCTCTACAGTCTTTCTGACTCTTCTTCCACATGGATCCCCGAGTCTTGACGGTGTTTGAAGAACACATCACATTTATCAGAGGGTGCTCCAAAGTCTCGCACTCTGCACATTGCCTAGTTGGTGGGTCTTTATGTTAGTTCCTACCTATTGCGAGAAGTAGCTTCTCTGATGAGGGCTAGCTCATGCTTTTAAAGGCTGAACATCCAAACAGCATTGTGCAAGCTGTGGTGAGGGCCTGAAAATGGTGAAATCACTGACAGTTTATAGGAAAGGGAGAGGCTACATGAAGGAGATGAGGTGTCCATTTTAAAAATGGTAGCCCATGGGGAAAAGATACCCAGAAATATTTAACAAACATGGTTACTTACACTACCTACAAATTATTCAGACTTAATATAATTCCAGTTAAATAACAGAGGCTTAAGCTCAACTCTTGCTGATTTAGAAACTAGTGATGGACAGACTCCCACCTCTCAACAACAAGCACTGTAGGGCCTCAGGCAGTCGGCTGGTGAGGTGGGCAGAGTGTGGCATCCCAAACACTGCAGAGCTGGCTGACCAGGGCTCCATCCTCTCTAGTCCTTCTTCTTAACAGCAACATCTCAAGCAGCTCAGCTGACCTCCAGCTTTCCATGTACACAAGTATGACCTTGAACTTCTGACCCCCAACCCCTGCCAATAGCTTGGATAATAGGTACACACTGGTGTTGGAGATGAAGCCAGGATCTAGCACATCCTGGCAAGAACTCTACCAGTTTGATACACGCACAGCCCTCACCAGCACCCCTACACTTTTCTGGGTTTTCTAAATGTTGGTTCTTTCATGAAGACAATAATTGATCAATAAATACCAACCCATGGTAACAGTAGTGAGTGGCCTCCAGTACATCTGTACAGATGTAAGCACGGAGATACTTTTAAAAGTTGAAATACAGATAATAGGAGGCTCAACCACCAATTTCATCTTGTGAAACATGAAAACAAGAAAAATCCTAGAGTAAAAACAGTCCAGTTTTCTTAGAGCAACAGAAAGTGTAGTTTTAGAATATAGTGTTAGACAAAGCTAAAATACAATACTAAGCCAACAATGGTCTCTGAAGAGGAGACTGTATTTAGAAAACCAGACCTATTTCCCTTACCTAATGAAAACCAGTTTGACCCTGGTCGGGGCAGTCTTAATAATAGCAGATGCGTTCTGATGACTTCTTCCATAAAGGATCTGATTGTTTATCTGTTTGGGAAAAAATAAGAAATCCTTGTAAAAATACAGCCCATATATTCACACAATGAATAAATATATAATAAAGGTATCTATGTATACACTTTAAATTAAGCAATGTCTTCACTTTTATGCATGTATACAATCATTAGTGGTAAAAGTCTCAATATTCTTTGTACTAGAGATTAACAAGGTAATTCTAAGCAACTATAAAAAGTCTCCTAAATTCAGCTGTGGCCACAGTTAACCAAGGACTAAATTCCTTAACCCTGTTGCTAAACTTTACAAGAATAGTAGCTGAGCTTAATGCAAAGTTTTATGACAGATATTTCATTTTCTATGGCTTTCCCAGATTCCTAAAGAATGTAGAAAACAGACCAAACTATAGTATATACAGAGCTCTGGAGGGCCTATTAAACATGGTACTGCATGAATGTCATGGTTATTACACAGAATAAATTTTGTTACCACAGGTGATAAATATTGTATACTTGTTTTAAATTGAATTTTAGACCAAGTAATTAGAGAGGACATCTTATTGTAGACAACTGTTCATGTCCAAAATATACTAAAATTATAATGTGATTGGTATTGGGAATTGGTTCTAATGCTGTGAATTAATCTGGCCCCCAAAATCAGGAATCTGTGTGTCCAAATGCTGAAGGTCCTTATGCCCAGTTGGTTTTTGATTGATCAATAAAGAGCCAACAGCCAATGGTTGAGCAGGTAGATTGAGGTGGGACCTTTAGATTTGTGTGAGATAGAAACTGGGAGGAAGGGAGGAGAAATCACCATGTCTTGGAAGGAGAGGGATCAGATTTAGAGCTGCAGAGGGAAAATCATCTGAAATGTAGGTGAGAGAGAATGTGGACCCTGGAAGGGCTGCCTAGAAGCATCTTGGGCAGCAAAGACTAGGGGCCCACCCAGAAGGAGTCAGGGCAACAAAGATAAAATTAGAAATAGAGGGTGTTAAGCCAGGAGTACCAGAGGAAAAGTGTGCTAGCCTCGGGGAAGATTAGAACTGCTCAGCCTTTGAGCTAGTCAAGGCAGCGTGTGTGTGTGTGTGTGTGTGTGTGTGTGTGTGTGTGTGTGTGTGTGTGTCTTTCTTTCATTCACAAATCCAGAGAGCTCTTAGGTGGGTGGGTGAGTACGTGCGTGTGTGCGTGCAGCCTATCTTACTGCTACAGACTGGAGTCACCTAAATATGATAGAACAGTAGATCTAAACTATTTTCATTGCAGATCCTCCCACTGATACATTATGATAATAACTATAATTATTCTTACACCTTCCGTATAACTCTAGTCTCCCCATCTGTTTGAGAAGTAAGTATGACCTGCATTGCCATGTTCTCCCTGTGACAGTGGCTCTGATAACTTCTACTGTCTTATGGTTGGTACAGTATAGTCAACGACAGATACTCAAACGGATGAGTCTCTTGAAATTGGTGCTTAACCCATCTGCCCTGATGTCTCTGTAACGATGAATCTTACAACACAATTGACAGATCTTTGAAAACAATTGTTTCATTGCAGTGGTTACAGTGAGAAAGAAGGAGGAAACAAACACTTCAAGTGTGAAATACTTTAATTTTTTATCTTTATTTTTTGTCTTAAAGGAAGCCAGACCACCCCTGTGTCTAGGGCTCTTTGGCTACGGCTATCTGGAGTCTGCTTTGCCCTGCCTCTTATCCTGTCTGGTTTTTGTTTGTTTGGTTGGTTTTTTTGTTTGTTTTCTTTTGTTTTCCACCAAGATCATTAGTCTCAGAGAAATGCACGGATTCCCACACTCCCAGTTATCTGTGACTTGCTTCCCTAACATCTAAAGGAATTTTAAAAAGCTGCTCCAAAGCTGACCTGAAAACTGTAAGAAGAAAAGCTGTTACAGTTCGTGGATGGTGCGCTTGAAGCCTGAAGGAATTCTCCCTTCAGATAGTCAAACACTCTCCTGCTGTTAAACTTCAGTAGTCTTGCACTTAATACTGTGCTCATAGTCCAGGTTTCCAATACTATCATACTAATACATATGTACAAATACTTCATGATTTTCTTTTTCATACACACAGACAAACACAGAGAGACAGACAGACACACTGTTTCCTTCTGTTCCCCTTTCACTTTCCCATTTTTCCTTCTTGGTGCTGGAGATTAAAGGCCCTTTCATGCACTAAATATGTACTGCTCAGCACACAGTAGGACTCCAACCTAAACAATAACTTCTCTAATTGGGTCAGCAGGCAAAGGTCTATGAGTAACATGAAAGGTTCTGACAGGCCAGTGCCATGGCTGCTGTGCCAGTAACTGTGGCCTTGACTGTGGTGGCCGCTGCTCACTGGCAAGTTTAGGAAGAGCTACACAGTGGAAAACGGACACAGAGCAAACAACCCAAGACACAGCTGAGGCCAACTTTACTAGATTAAATCTAGAAGGAAGACTGAGACTTCTAGACAAAAAGCCAAAACCAAAACCTACCAAAGAGGCTACAACAAAGCATTCTTTCTGGCTTTAAAAATGATGTAACCAGGGACCAGTAAGATGGCCTAGTGAACACTTGCAGCCAAACCTGAAGATGTGAGTTTGATACCTGGTACCCTCGTGTGGAAAGTGGGAATGGACTCCCACAGCTGTTCTTTAACCTCCAAACATATGTGCACGTGCACGCACGATCTCTCTCTCTCTCTCTCTCTCTCTCTCTCTCTCTCTCTCTCTCTCTCTCTCTCTCCCTCCCTCCCTCCCTCCCCACCCTCTCTCTCCTTCCCCACCCTCCCCCCCCCCCTCTGTACACACACACACACACACACACACACACACACACACACACACACACACACACTCATCTGCAAACAATCTGTGCGGAATCACTGAGTACTAATCAATGGGACCGGTATCATTAAGACATGATTGGAAGTTCATACCTATAACCCCAACACTAGCAAGAGGCGGTGGCCGGAGGGTTGTGAGTTTGAAGGAGAGAGAGTCTCTCTGCTATGTGAGGGTACAGCAGTGAGGAGGCTGTCTGCTGACCAGGAAGGAGGCTTCGTGAGAGTCTGGCACTGGGATTTTAGACTTCCCAGCCTAATAAACTGTGAGGAATATGTGTGTGTGGCACCTCAGCCACCTTGGCATTTGTTATAGACACCCAAAGTGACAAAGGCAATTCCCTGAACTAATTTCTGTCCTTAGAAACTAATTATTTCCACTGATGCAATTTCTTGTCATTCTAAATATCTACATTAATGCAGTCTGTTGGACTTTGCCTTGGCACACACAAAGAAGAAAGAGGAAGCAGACTTTCTGTAGATAGGAGATTTCTATTCGATATTATTATCAACATTATTATTATTGTGCTGGGGTGTGAACCTAGGACCTCACACATGCCAAATTGGTACTCTACCATTCAGTCATATCCCCAGCAAAACCTTTCTCTGTCTACCTCTTTGCCTGCCCCACCCCACCCACCTACCTACCCACCCCACCCACCTACACCCACCTACCCACCCACCTACCCACCCACCTACCTACCCACCCACCTACCTACCCACCCACCTACCTACCCACCCACCTACCTACCCACCCACCTACCTACCCACCCACCTACCCACCTACCTATCCACCTATCATCTAGTGATTTATTTAGGGACAAGGCCTCACTATGTAGCTTAGTCTGGCTCGGCCAGTGTGGTGCTCCTGCCTCAAGCCCTGAGCACTGAGATTAGAGATGCTCATCACCACCTGCCCAGGGCCAGCTATGTGCCGGCCTAGCCATTCTGGTTTTCTGAGTTGCTTTTGGGTTCCTCTTCTTATCACCGACAACTGTGGACTTCTGTGTCTCTACAGATAATGATTTCTGTCTTAGCTCTTCTAGGTCCTAGAAAAAGCCACAACAGGCTTATCTGTGTGAGTTAATTTTCTCCCAGGCTCTGAAACTCAAAACCCATTTAGGAACAAATTATAGCAACTCTGGATTCCAAGGCCCCATACAACAGCCATGTCTTCATTTCCCAAGATGGTGAGTTATACTGTAGGTTTCCAGGCCACCTGCACTCCCCTCAGGGTCTGCCTTCTGCCTCCGTAGTGAGAAAGAACAAACCCTCAGTATGAGGGCAATCCTGACCTGGGTGGGATAATTGGCTGCAGTATTTGTAGTTTGCAGCCAAAACAGAATTGGGGTTAATCCAGTACAGATTCAGCAAGAGTAAATGGATATAAATCCTTTCCTACACCACATGAACTTTTACTTTAAAGGTCCTTAATGAGATTTGTTTTAATCAAATTAATTATGCAAAAATATTAAAGAGATAAGCTTTTAACTACTCTTAATTCCCCACAGTTCATCTGAACAGGAATATAAATTTATGCTGAAAAGCAGCTCAATTAAATCTACTCAAATGACATAGCAAATTGAAAGTAAAAGTTAATTAACTTAAGCTAGGGTTGAAAATATTAATTATACAAATTAAAATTTAGTAACAGATTTGCTCAAGGTTTGAACACTGTCATAATTTATTACACTCAACCTCCCATGCTTTCTTTTTTAAAGCAAAATGGCACATTATACAAACTGTAAACTATTATTAGAGAGCTGAACTGAACTCACAATACATGAGTGCTGATAATAAAATCAGAGCTTCCCCCATCTGTACTTGGAAGCACTTCTGAATGTCATATTTTAAAGCATTAGAATCAATACCTTCACTTTTAAAATAACCTTTACTGAATATAAACTACATGGAAAAAATCAACACATTCTATTTATAACCATCAATCCTTTTATATTTTTTGGGATTGCCGATCAAACCCAGTACCTGGAATATGCTAGGCAAGTGCTCAATCACCAAAGAAGTTCCAGATCTTTTCAACTTTATTTTGAGATAAGGTCTCAATAAATTGCCTCAGATTACAGGTATATACTACCATACCCAGCTGCCAGTTAACTCTTGACTATATCTGTCAGTACAGCTATACTTTTAATCAAGAAAAAGTAGGAAGACGACAGGGTTACTTATTGGTTATGGTGACAATGAAAACTATCTCTGCAAGGAGAACTGAGGAAGGTGACGTGTGTCGCTGTGTGGTCATGATAATCCAGCAGCACTGCGTGAAAAACACAGCCGACATCATGGAACCACATGTATGATAAATGTGCCAGTGTGAGTTTAAAGAGCTGGCTCTAACGGTTGGGCTCTGTGGTGACAGTTTTCTGTATCAGTATTTAAAAACATTTTTTATCACATTTTATTTATTTTGTGTGTACACACACATATGTGCACGTCTGTCCTCACATGAGTATGAAGGCTTTAACGTAGCCCTCTCCCTCCACCATGGGCTCTGGGGATTGATTTGGGTCATCGTTTGTGTGGTAAGTGCTTTCCCACTGACCATCTGTGTGATGCTGTATGCCTGTGGGGCGGGGAAGCTTGGGAGCATGGGGAGGCTGATGCAGGTTTGCACATGGGCTGGAAGTTAGTCTGGGCTACTGCAACATCAGTGCACAAAACACAACTTTGCAATAACCAATGTAAACTACAGAAAAATAATCACATTCATGTTTTTCTTAAAGGAAAGAAAAAGAAGAAAAGGCAAGAAGACGGGTGTGTGTCCTGTTTCCTCATACAGCAGGAAGGAGGGGATAAGCACACAGTGTAGTCTACGTCTTAACAAGAACTGCTATTAATTCTGGAGAAAAACTGTTTTCCCAGAAGTGTTTGAGGGTATGTGTCTTTTTGTGCTTATATATGTTCATGTGCACTTGCATGGGTGAGTACATGTGGTGGCCAGAAGGCTACTTGAATTGTCTTTTCTTGAAGAAAACACAGTCTACCTTGTTATTAATGATCTTGTTACTATTTGTGTGCATGTGGTGTGTGTGCGTGTGTGTGCGTGTGCGTGTGCGTGTGCGTGTGCGTGTGCGTGTGTGTGTGTGTGTGTGTTCGTGCCGCTGGTGCCAGAACCATTGCCACCTTTGGAGTTGGAGTTATAGGTAGTTGTGATCTGTGTGATATGTTTACTGGGAACCTAACTTTTGTTCTCCCAGAAGAGCAAGCACTCATTCTTGATCTGTCTCTCCAGCTCCACACCTTGTTTTTAGAGAAAGGTCTTTCACTAGGACCTTGGGTCTCTCAGTAAGCTAGGCTGCCTGGCCCATGAGTCCAGGGACCTATCCTCTCTGAACCAGAATTATGAGGGCTTGCCATCTCAACTAACATTTTACATAGTATGGAGGACCAAACATGGGTCCTCATGCTTGTGCAGCAAGCATTTTACCAACTGAGCTATCTCTCTGGCCCAGGCATAACTCTTAATGGTATTCTAGCCAGATAAGCAAATTGAACTTAGATGCTTAGAGACCTGGGATTCCTTTACCAAGATTATCTAGCCAGGTGTGGTAGCATAAGCAAGTGATCTCTGTGAGTTCAAGGCCCGGCCTGTTAGAGGTGCACAGTGACACCTGACGCAAAACAACCAAAGCAACAAGGCAGATAAAGAGTATAAGGGGAAGACGTCCTACCATAGCAATGCTTGCCCTAGGGGTTCCTTCTTTCTTCCAATAGTTGACGTGATTAGCAATCTACCCCGATTCGCAGTTACCGTATTTCCCTCTTGTGTTAAAAACACGTATGTGTCCCTTTGCAGACAGAAAACAACTCAATCAGCAAGATTCTCCTAACTCATCACCTTAGAGTTCAGTTTCTCTCATTTTAGAAGTGTTCCAATCTTATCGTATTGTGTACATGGTGTGTGTCTGTGTGTGTGGTCCCCAGCACAGGTACACATATGTACCACAAGGTGTGGTCCCCAGCACAGGTACACATGTGTATCACGAGTGGAGAGCAGAGCACGACTTGCTGGAGTAGATTCTCTCCTCCCACCTTGGATTCTGGGGATTAAACTGAGGTCAGAAGGCATGCACAACAAGCTCTTTCCCCACCGAGACACCTCAGTGGCCCCAGTCTCTCATTTCAACAGTCACCCTATTAAAAAACTGTCCTGAGAGGCATGATGCCATCATTTGCACCTAAGAACATGTAGCACAGACGTCATATGGTCTAGCACTGCCCCTTAGCCAGGCCATGAGACAGGCCGACCCGAGTTGGTGTAACGAGGACACGGAGACTCACACACTCGGTGTCTTAGAAGGTAGTTTAAGGTATGTAGTGATGCTGCCAGGATGCGGGCTCAAGTCTCCAGATCGCACAGCCTTGAGTAAGACATGTAACAAGAATGCTCACTGAGCGTCAGGGAACTCCCTAGGCTTCTCTCCATCCTTAATGGAATCAGTCACCCACCTCCTATCCCTAAACGACTCCCAATCTCTGCAAACACTTCTCATTCTGTTCCCTGCATGGCGAAGGCAGGAGACATTGAAAGCACTAACCACTCATTCACTCTCACTCCTGTTCCCGTAAGTAACTGTAGTCAACCAGCACAACCCAAAAAGTACAAGGTAAAAGGACTGACTGGGAAGAGTAAGGAAATCAGCAGGAGGGGACTAGAGAGCGCAACGGGGGAAATTATATCATTTAGGATATGCAATAAACCTAATAATTAATAATTAATAATAAGAGAACCTTTTCAGAGGATAGCACTATTTGCATACTTCCTTGTGTTAATGTGTATCCTATACATACTCAATTTACTAGGTTGGTTAAAGTCTGGTAGTATAGAAACTTACTAGTATAAAAGGTAGGACTAGTATTCCTTACATACAGTGGCCACCCATAACCCCAGATGTAGTTTTGTTTTCTATGGCTTCAGATTAAATGTGATCTGAAGAGATTTGATGAAAACCTCTAGGAAGAACTCCTACTTCACAAACACAGGTGTTTTGGCAGCTGCTGGTGGTGGTCTATCCCTTCAATCTCAGCACTTGGGAGGCAGAGGCAGGAGCATCTCTGAGTTTGAGGCCAGCCTGGTCTACAGAGCAAGTTCCAGGACAGCCAGGGCTACACAGAGAAACAGATCTTGAGAAACAAAGCAAAACAAAGATTTTGAAAGTTGCGTACAAAGTCTGTCATTTTCACACAGATCATGTCTTTGTAGAGCCCACCTCTCCCCAGAGGCGGGTGTCACCCTCCAAGCCATCCCCTCTCCACTTTTCCACCTCACAGTTCACTATCTGGGCTCTGCATCATTCCTGCCCCAACCCACGGCTGCGAACCTGACTTTTGTGCACTGCACACGCCTGCCCCCAACCACTCCACTATCAGGCCAAGTTCTCTCAGGCAGAAACACTTTAATAACTGCTGCCGTTAAACATGCTGGTGACTCAGATGTCCAAAGGAGAGTCAAAATGCCCCGTGTAGGGAAAAACAAAATAAGGCATTTGCGTAGAAAACTTGTTTGTGAAACTATTACTAGAGTACTTTTGTCTAATTGTTATATGTCATGAGTTATTGTTAATATTGCACTCTGCTTAGTTTATAAACCCAACTACGCCATGGGTATATATGTGTAGAGGGCAAATGTAGTATGAACTGGGTATTGGGGTTTATGCCTGTAATCTCAGGTCATGAGGCTAACAGGACAACTGATCTAAAATTGAAGCCATCCTGAGCGAGAGTGAGGACTTGTTTAAAAACAAAACAAAACAAAAATAAAGCAAAATAACGATGATAATTTCGGTATGAAAGGTCTGTACTGCACAAGGTTTCAAGCATCTCTGAGGAGTCTTTGAGGACGCCCTGGGGTGGGGGGTCAGACAGCATGGTTAGCGAAGTATAACTGCCCATTGTGTAAATGAGGAAAGAACACAGATGGATGTTCACCTTTCAGAATACCTCAGTGAGTATTTTCCCAGGCTGCACCTCATGTAACCACTAAGATAGCCAAGGAGGAACATGCAGAACAAAGGAGGGGCGGAAGAACAGAGCACAGTCACCCCCAGTCACGTGGCGGGACACTGAGAGGAACTGCAGAAGCCAGAGGTAAGGGAGTGCAGCTTCCAAATGACACCTGATCTCTTTTCCTTAATGATCAGTCTCTTCCATCCCTGATACTTAATTTTACTGCTGGATTTAGTCACCTAGGAGACACATCTGAGAGGTTATTTCCAGTTAGCTGTAATTGGAGAGCAAAGATTCATTCTGCATGTCTGGAGCCATCCCATAGGTAGGGTCCTGGGCTGGAAAAAGGTGGGGCAGTGTGTTTGAAAAGATAATCGGAGCACAAGAGGCCATCTCTCTGCTTCCTGATTGTGGGGACACGGGACCAGCCACCTCACCTTCCTGCCTAATGTCCCTGACATGAAGGATTATATCCATTTAAACCACAAACACAAACAGTCCTTCCTCGAGTTGCTAGTCTGTCATAGCAATGAGAGAAATAACTAATACACCTTCATTTTAACTTTGTTTCGTCTCTAAGGTCTTAAGATAATTTGGCTCGTGGCAGAGAGCTCAGAGCTTCTGTAAGAGCAGTATGGAGACCACAGCAATAAGAAATAAATGATTGTTATTCCTTCCAGAGAGTGGCTAGAGTAGCCGGACTATTTCAGTGACATAAAGACAGTAAGGTGCAGGTAAATAATTCAAAATTCCTCCCATAACAGGCTGCAGTCAGAAACTGAACTGGCAAAAATAGAACTAAAGATTTCACAGCTGGAAGCCCAGTCAGAAAGAATCAGGACACTCAACCCAAACTAGGCTTTACACAATACTTTCTGTGCCTGAAAATAAACCCCGACTCTATAGCCAAAATGAGGGCAAGGTTTTCAATTATGAGGTCCAGAAGCTCACATGCTGTGCACAGACAAGACTGCCTTCCTTCTGTGCTTCCTAACAGCACGATTTTACCAATTTCAGTCTTCTCTTAATGAACCCAGAGTGGTTATGACATTTTAGGAAGATGAGTCATATAATATGTAATTGCCATGTGGGAAACTGAGGCAGGATAGAAAGCGGAGCATAGGAAGGAGCCTTTTACTTGAGCCTGGTTGAGTCTCTTCTCAGCAAAGAGTCCAGAGCTTTGACACAACTCACTAATTTGGGGTAAAAAGTTCGTACAGAGGCCAGGTGTGATGGTTCACACCTTCAATCTCAGCGCTAGGGAGGCAGAGGCAGGGGGATCTCTGAGTTTGAAGCTCGCCTGGTTTACATAGAGAAGCCCAGGATAGTGAAGGTTATACACCCAGTCTAAAGGGAAAAATAGATTGATATGTAGAGACAATATTCCCATCTTACAGAAGTCTTTAAAACAATAATGTTGCAATAACAACTGACCATGCTTACAGCCTAAGTGCTTGGGACCTTTGCGTTTAACCTTTTCTCCCCTCAACTCTATTTCTAAAAATCATACAAACAAACGAGATTATAAACTTTGTTTATAGTCAAAGCTTGTCTTAATTTTCTTGTGAATATCTATTAAGTATTCTTTTGACTTGTCAAAATAAATTTAAAGGGGGTGGCGGTATTTCTCAGAAACCCTTTAAACAAAGAAAGTAGCTTCAGAAGCCACAAAGATAGTATAGACGGCTAATGCTAAGTTAAGCATGACATTGTGAAGTTCATACCCATGCCCTTGGTGTGAGCGGGCTGTTCTCTAAGAGGCACTCTCTCTCCCTTATTGTACATTAAAATTTTACTTATTTATTTTTATTATCTTTAGTGTTTTTAAAAACAGTTCAGTTGTTATCCCCTTCCCGTTCTGCCCTCTGACAGTTCCTCATCCCATTCCTTCTCCCCCGCCCCTGCCTCCCCCCTCTCCAAGAGGATGTCCCCACCTCCCCAATGCTCCCATACTCTGCCAGGCCTCCCCATTCCCTAGGGCTTCAAGTCTCTCTAGGGTTAGGTTCATCTTCTCTCAGTGAGGCCAAACCAGGCAGTCTTCTGCTGTATGTGTGTCGGGGGCCTCAGACCAGCTAGTGTATGGTTGGTGGCTCACAGTGTGTCTCTCTGTGTAATCTGGGTGACTACATGCATGTTTGCCTGTGTGTGCATGGAGGGCTGGAACTGACTTCAGGAGTCTTTCTACAGTATTCACGGAGGCAGTGTTGTCAACTGAACAATACAGCTAGTCTTGCTGGCTAGCTTGCTCTAGCGATCCTGTCTCTAACAACCGAACGCTGGAGTTAGAGGAAGGCCACCAAGCCCAACCAGCAGTTACATTGGTGTTGGGGACCTGACCTTCGGCCCTCATGACAAACATTTTACCCATGGAGCCATCGGTCCAGTCCTAAATAAACAGGTTTGCTCCAAAACGACTTGTCCTGAAATACTTTCCTGCAGGGGAGTCAAGAATCTCACTCTTATCTGAGTGGTGTTCTCTAAAAGAAGTCAGGTGGCTACAGGCCATAGCCGTGTCTGTTACTCCAATAAGAAACTCTATTAGATATAGTAACCTGTTCCGAATTAACTGCATCTACCTACACCTGATACATTTCTCATTGTTATGAAAAATACTGAACTATGAAAAAATACTCTGAAAAAAGCAACTTAAAGGTGAAAGGGTTTACACTGGCTGACAGCATCCATTCTGGGGGGGAGATATGGGAGCAGGAGTAGGAGGCTCTCCCACTCAGGGAAGCAGGTGAGCTATAAAGCCTCAAGGCCCACCCCAGTGACCCACTTCTTCTGGAAAAGGTCTACTTTTAAGACAAGGTCTTTCCTTGTAGCCTTGGCTGTCCAGAAACACTCTGTGTAAAACAGGCTGAACTAAAACTCAGAGATCTGCCCGCCTCTGCCTCCCAAGGCATGTGCTACCATGCCAAGATGAGGCCCCACTTCTTAAAGGTTCCACAGCCTTCCCAAATCATGCCATTCACTGGGGACCAATTGTTCAAATAAGTAAACTTATGGGGGACACTTCACATTCAAACTATAACCCCCAAATTATAATTTAATCCAAAATTATTTAAGACTCCAGTGTTAGTCAGAGAAGCTTGCTGATCCTGCCCATCACAGGATGGGAGCTGACAGTACACTTAACTCTCTACGGTTGCTGTGAGCTGACTGAAGATGGATCTAAAAACTAAGCAAGTCTGGCAGGCATTAAGGCTCAGTATCTGCACAGGTCCCTGGTCCCTTTATAATGACATGTCCTTCCTTCATACTCAGGGATCCATCTACCTGCGACAGTGTCAGGAAATAGCCAGTGAACTCACATGGCTACGGTCACAATGCTGTGGCAACCAGGGTCCTGTACTCAGCCATCACCACATCCCCATGAGGCTTTTAGGCCGCAAACAGATTATTTTTAGGAGCACAGAATGGGATGACTTTACCTTGGTATGTGTGAAGGTCATAGTTAGGACCTACTCATACTCATTTATGTCAGCTCTGGTCACTCCTTTTTAACAGAGCCTTTAGCTATTAAAGCCAAATATAGCTGTTTGCTGAGACAGGGTCTCACTTTACAGTCCTTGCAGGCCTGGAACTCACTTTGTAGACCAGGTTGGCTTTGAACTCATAGAGATCTGCCTACTTCTGCCCGCTGAGTGCTAGGATTAAAGGCACGTGCCATGACAGCTGGCCAAATATGTAATATATTCATATCTAAGGTGTCAAAATTGTTATACTGTCACACTTCAAAGTAATTGCCATAGTAAACACACACACACACACACACACACACACACACACACACACACACACACACAAAACAAAACAAAACTGAAACAAAATGAAAAAGAGCAACCTGGTCAATCAATTCTACATGACTAAAGTATTCCTCTATCGAAATATCATGGAGAAACCATAATTTATTTCAATTTTGAAATCCTTTGCTCTTTCTATGGCTCAGACCACTCTTTCTATACCAGGAGGCTTCAGTAATGAAGAACCTTAGGGCAAAGTCATTTCATCCAAAACTTCTGTGTATCTCTGTGTCAATATCATGAGCTTCTGAGTGTAAAGGAAGAGATTTTATCCCATGGATGCACAAAACCTAGTGACTTACTTCTAGCTTCCAAGCCACATTCTGATCATATTAAGCTTTCCCAAATATTCCAACTATACTTTGCTGGCAACGAGTGGAGAGAGAATGGGACCGCAAGGACAGCTAGGGAAGACTGCAGGGGCAGTGGGGAGCACCCAGCTCAATCCTCTCACACCTATGGGTTTTTCACAGGAGACTATCATGAGACTAGATCTGAACTTACCCAAGACTTATGTCTCTATCCATCTACAGCAGGAGGCACTCAGGCCATTTCTTTTCCATTGTGCACGCAGTGGACAGGATTCAGTGTAGGCGCTCCTGCAGGTGCCTGGCTCAGGGAGCACCTCACACAGCAGCCTAATGCACTGTGCCTGCTTCCACTGTTCTGCTTCTGCTTTAACCTGACACATCATTCAGACTCCCTGCACAGCACCACTAGCCCCGTCTGCCCACACTTTCACTGTAGGGAAGGTTATAAATAAATCCTATATTCATATGACAGCACCAGGCCCCAGCCTGCACACTTTCTGGGCCTAATTGCTCTGGGAAAGCCAGTGCTCTGGAGTAAGCCTCATTCTGTGTACATGGTAATTATATGCTAATGCCTTTTGAAATTAATTCAGTAACCCCCACATTAGAATCAGAAGGAAGGGTAAAGGAGCTGAGATTTAATCACACTGTCTTCTGGGAGCTCAACAGAAACTTTCTTTACCCATGAACTGCGCCATCAACCCACAGAACTCAATGACTACTGCGACAATACAGCTGTGCACCACCCATGCTGTGGAGCCCGTAGGCTCCAAATCTGTCCCATGCAGGGCCCTGGGAGAGAAGCAGAGTTTCTGACTTAAAAGGAGACAGGCTAGGTTTTCGGTAATTCCTTCACTTCTTAGCTCGACTTCGGAGCATTAAGCAGTGAATCAACTCTGTCATAGGAGGCAGAGAGCCACGGAGTAATGTAACCGTCACAATGAAGCAAGCGGCAGAATTGTGACAGTAAGCTGGACACACACCTGTGCCCGATCTAGGGTTGAGGCCATAAACATAGCATATGGGGTGGGAGTGTGCAAACACCCCTGGTTCACTCCATTTCTTAAAAGGCCATCCGCACAATGCAGGGTCCCAACCATCTAATGGTCTGCAGTGTCCATGTCATGCAGGCTCCTGACTCTCCTAGTGTACATCACTAAATTGATTTCCTATTCTCAGCAAGCAAGTGCAATCCAACTCCTCACATATTAAAGAGAAACAACTTCATTTTTTCCCGTGAGCTATAAAAAGAAACCAGGGAATATTTATCCACAGGAAGTTATTTTCTGTCATCCTTGACCTAAAGTCAAACTGTTCCAAGAGAAGGTGAACTACGACTGCTGGACGTGTGCTAAGGCAGCACACGAGATGATCTAAGGAATAAGTGTTATTGTTCTGAGACGACGTCAGAGGTTCTAGTGTCAATCTAAACCAAAAAGACAGATACACAAAAGTCAGAGTTTTGACCCTAACTTCCCCAACCTGCCCTGAGGTTGATGCTGTCTAACCACTGCGCTGTTCAGCACTGCATTGCTAGCTCTGTGAGAGCAGGACACAGTGCATGCAGTGCCTGCTCGGAGAGAGCCTGATTTTAGGGTCTGACACAAGCAATGCCAACTATGAACCTAAAGAGGCTGAGAGCAAAGCAGAGAAATTTACTAACAGGAACAGTGACGGAGCCGTAATGTGAGCAAATGGTGGGTCTCACAGTGATCAAGACAAAAGGAATTCCCCCAGTTCAGGGAGAGGCCATAAAAACAAACGTGGGCCTTGGACTTATTCTTAGGTGTTTCAGGAAGATATTTGCTAAGTGGTTTGAAAAAGCTGAGGCTGAGGAGAGATGGCATGTTGGCAGTGAAGTCTGTGCCCCAACGTACTTTTGGCACTTGGTGGACTGGAGCATCTTTGGGGAAGGGGAAAGAGAGTTGATGTGGCTCCATTTGAACCTACTTGGTCCCTGTGCTGTGACTGAACTATGTAGCTGGATATAACGAAAGGACCAGATCCAGAAGGCTGGAGGAAGGAAGAGGAGAAGTACAAGACAAACGCTACTATCATTTTCTGCCTGATGCTGGGCAAACACCTGAAGTTTCTATGCATGAAGGAGGAAGTAGGATCAGTTAGCAGTTAGCTCTTTGCTATGCTACCTTAGGATGACATCATGAAACACTTGGATCCTCAAGTCTCTATCCTTTGTTTTCAGCAGAGCCAATCCTGTAATGTTCTAGTTGATCAGTGTGCTAGGTTCATCTATGGTTGAACATCTTGTCTCTGACTTCCAATCCTGAGTTTTGTTCAACAAGGGACAGAATCAAGGATCTTGAGCATGCTCACAAGTGCTCTCTAACTGAGCTACACCTGCACTCTAATGAGTTACTCTTCTTTTAAAATGTGTGTACAAATGTTTCACCTACATGCATGTTCATACCATGTAAATGCCTAATGCCCATGGAGGCTGGAAGAAGATGTCAGAGTTACAGTTATGAGCCACCATGTATGTGCTGGGAAATCAAATCTGGAAGAGCAGCCGAGCAGCCAGTGTTCCCAACTACTGAGCCCTCTCCCCAGCCCCGAGAGCTGACTCTTAAGGGGCTGCTGGATGCAGATGTCCAAGGGTAAAACAAAACTGTGGTTACAATTGTTAAACTTACACCCCATCCCCCATGATCTAGGAAAATCAGAGGTCTACAGTGAGTGTTTGTGATGAGCCATGATAAAAATCCCATGAACCTCTGTGCTCAACATCCATGCTGCAGCACTTGTGAACCTGCGGTGGGAGGATTCCTGGAGTCTCAGGAATTTGAGCCAAGCATGGGTAATAAATGAGGCTCCATCTCAAATAAACACCCAAGACCCTTCCCTGAAGTATGGGACTGGGAGGCTCTAACCTGTTGGCCATGTGAGAGTACCTGGAGGGTAACCAGAGACAGCAGGGAAGCTCTTTTGAACGTCCCAATCGCATGTGTCTAGGCTGTTGTGCTGTACATGTGCATCCTCTGTGGTGTTCTCTAGAACATGTAGGTGAGTACAGACTGAGTGAACTGTTTCCCCAAGTTCTGGGAGATGCTCTGATAAATTAATCAACCTGCAAAATAGCAGTATTAGGAACTTAGATGTGTGGCTGGGCAGGCCTAAGTACAGGTAACAACCCAGGGCCTTTGGGCAACGCCTGGATTGAAGAAGGGTCACGAAGGTGTGACTTAGACCTGTGGGGCTAGATGCTATCTCCATGTAGATGGCAGACTGCAATGAACGTAGGATGTCATCCACCCGAGAACTACAGGTTGTTTAGGAAACCCCCTTGTTTATCTGGGATTAGCTTGTGCTGCACTGACCATATGGAAGATGAAAAATTGTTGATCTCTTGCTCGCACGATGCCGAACACCCTCAGCTGTCAAAAGCATTGGGGAAAAAAGTAAAGTAGGCCTGCCAAGGCCTATGGCGACAGTCCATTTGTCTCCAGTGCCTAATGAACGTCAGACTGAGGAATACAGCACCGCGCTCCTGTGAGACCAGATCCTTAGGCTCTTCCACCTTGAGTCTGAATAACACAGACGGCTACAACTAGAAGCAACATTTTCCTACTTACGGAAGCGTTTGCATCCACTGTGTAGGAGGGAATCTGGGTCTAAGCACACCCAGTACACAGAGCAACTTCATACACAAGATTTCACTGAAGATACAAACATCATAAACCAGGAATCTCTTGGATCTAAACAAATGGGGTACAATGGTGGTCCTCTTTAAAACTATGTCAAAATTAAAATCCTGTTATGCAGAAGGAAAGTATGGGTCATCTGAGACTTTCAGCAGGGAATTAGTGCTCTGCTCTCACGGATCCATTAATCTATATGTGGGACTGACAAATAAAAGCCTTTCTCAAAAACCAATATCCTCTAAAATCTAGTTTGGCTTGGTCTGTCCGCATCTTTCACTATGTGAGGTCCTGAGCCACCTCTGGACACTGCTAGCCAAGTCACAGCGAGGTGTGGTTATTTGACCAGGACCTGGAACTATGAGTCAATATAAACCTCTTGGTGGGAGGTGGTGGCAAAAAAGAAGGAGGAGGCCGAGAAAGAATGTCCTTCTTCCTCTATAACCTAGCCTATTGTGATGTATCCATAGCAATAGAAAACAGTTAAGGCACAGAGCAAGGGGACAGATACATAAGCACAGGGGTAGAGCATTTACCTAGCATGTTCACAGTCCTGGGGTTGATTTTCAGCCTTGACACACACAGACAGACACACACACACACACACACACACACACACACACACACACATTTATTTGCAGAGTCAGAGAAAGAGAGAGACAGTAGGAGGAGGGAACAAGGGAGGGAGAGAGGGAGGTCAGAGTCTATTAAAGAATCACAGGGAACACAGTGACATTAGTGCCCACAGCATGACTCTTAAGAGACGGCCAGGCCTAAGTTCTCTTCTTAAAGATTTTTATTTCTTTTTTATGCATGGGAATGTTTTTGTCTGAACATATAGATGTGAACTACTTATGTGCATGTGGAGGACAGTAGAGGGTGTCAGATCTTCTGGAACTGTGGGTGCTGGAAACAGAACCTATGCAAGAATAGCAAATGCTCCAGGCCCCCAAGCTTGAGTTCTTATCCAAGTTTAGACTTAATTCTATAGTAATAAAGGATTTACAATCCAGTTTTCCTATGCATACAATGAGAGAAGTAATTTCTACCTAAGGTTCTTAAGAACCCCAAAGGCAAGCGAGTGCCATGCACAGACAAGGTCTAACAACTCACTGAGCTAGCTCCCGTTTTCACCACGTTCATCTCCACCTCTTCAGTCTTGAGGGAGACTTCTAAACAGATGCTAAAGGAAATCAGCTCGAAGCATCTATTCTGTCAGTTTTACCTTTATTTACTTAATAGTTATACTAGTCAGAGCTAATCCTAGTGGGGGCTCTGGCTGTGACACTGACTTACAGAACAAGAAAAGAAAGGCTCTCCCAGGTGTTTTAGGAGTTAGGTGGAGGGAAGCTTCAGGGACTCTGGAGAAGGAGGAGATGCTAATGTCTGTGTTCATTGGCTGCTGATGGAGAAAGCATGTTGTCTGGAGTCTGGCGGGGAAACCACCCACATGAACTCAGGGGCTCCTACTTCATACAGACAGTGTCAGACCCAGCACCCTGCGACTGGCCTCTTCTAAAAGCCGCATGTGGGGCTGGTTTTCCAGGAGGCCTTAACAGTGGGTAAACACCAGCAGAAGTCAGAAGGCCAAATCCTCAGGACAGGAGAACTGCTGACTGTGCCTGGAACTGTGTCTGCACTCTCTGTTATTCGCCATTACACTTTTCAGTTTGAAATTCAAAGGACTTTGCTGCACCTTAAAAAAAAAAATCTCTTTTCTCTAATCTGGAAGCTATTTGAATGAAAGTACTTATGTCCCTCTGTCCTAATGGACAGTTGAAAAACAAGCTGAATGAATGAAGAAAATGAATATTAAACGTCAATAAACTCAAAACAATGCCCCAAATTTAAGGAAAATAGAACAACCTTGCCTGATTACTGATGAGACCATCTGGAGAGTAATTATCTGAGGGCCAGTCTACTCCCTGCTTTCTAAGTAAGGAAACTGTGACTGTAACAAGTTACCGGTGTGATAGACATTAGCTGTTCCCAGTAAGAATTCCACAGCCTTAGTATCTCTGTTTATTTTGTTTTCCTTTGACAGGGCCGCACATAGCCAAGGATGGCTCAAGCTCATTACATAGCAGAAGCTGGTCTTGAACTTCTGATGCTTTTGCCTGCCTCTGCCTTCCAAGCGCTGGGATTACAGGTGGTGACACAGTGCCCACCTATCTACAGACTTTGTTGGTTCTCACACAGTCATAAAAGAACCCAAAGCCGTTCTGTATGCCACCCTCAATACTTAGTCTCTGTGCCAAAGGACAGCTTGAAAACAAACGGCTCTCACCTCTAGCAGCTCATCTCCAACCCGCATCCGTCCATCTGCAGCAGCAGGTCCGTCTGGGTTAATCCCCACCACAAATATGCTCATCCGTGACCTGTCCTTGTTGCCAGCGAGACTGAGTCCCAGTCCATTCTTATCCTTTTCCAGTTCGATGATGTGCAATTCTCCAGGCAGGTCTGCATATCTTTGCCTGATCTTTTCTGTATTAAAAACGAAACAAGGTAGAGCATGAGCCTGCATTAAGGAGACAGGAGCGTTCTCCCATACTTAGTGGACACGGTTCATTTTCAGTGCTCTGAGAATAAGTCAGTTAAACTATGGTCAGCAACTATTTTTAACTCCACCTAAGTTTAGATTGCTCACTTCTCCTTCTCGTTCCTGTCAGCTCAGCCTTTCACGGACTGTTTTTCCTCCAGGCCCTTACCAAAATGAAGGGAAATCAAGGTCTCAAACCTCTACCTTGCCAGGAAGGATTAGAATATTCACTAACAGTGATGCATGAATAAAGGATTTAGTTTTAGAGGTAAAATATGAAACTCATGAGAGTAGAAATGACTGTTCAGAAAAAAATCAAGAACTTATTATACTTAAAATAAAGTTATATAAAAGTATAAGTTTGTCAAACTAGGAGTTGAATTCAAGGCCATGTGCATGACTGGTGAGAACTTTTCTATTTGCCGGCAGCTCTTCCCCTAAAATATACTCTTAAAAAAACATAGAAACAGCACAAGTAACATTCAATAAATGAGTAAAAAGAAGGGAAATTGAGGATGCCTGTTTAGCTTCAGATCTAGATCCACAAATGCCCACACAGCCATCAATCAGTGCAATGTTTTATCTCCTGGGGTTAGATTTCTCCTTCACTATGTTGAAGGTCTTAATAGTCATGGTTTATGTGTTCAACATCCATCTTTCCATCTTCTATTTCACCTTGTGTGCTGGCTACTTGTTTTTTTTTAAATCAACATGACACAACGTAACATCACCTGGGAAGAGAAAATGGCCCCAAGAGCCTGGCTTCTAGGCAAGTCTATGTATAGATTGATGTTCGGGGGCCAGCCCAGGGGGGATGCCAGCCCCAGCCAGGTGACCTGGGGTTATATAAGGAAGCAGGCTGCTCAGGTCTTGAGGAGCAAAGCTAGCAATCAGCAGTGAGCTCTGCTTCAGGTCCTGCCCTGATTTTCCCTCAGGATGGACTACAAACCATATGCTGAAATAAACCCTTTTCCCCCAAGTTGCTTTTGTTCGTGGAGTTTGTCACAGTACAGACAGCAAGCTAGGCAGCCCTGTCTCGTGTACACTATGGTCTATACCAGCATCCTGGATCCGCACAACAAAACCACACGAGTACACCAGCAGAGAGAATACCGCTTGCGCTTGCATCTCACACAGCACCAGCCCAGAAAGTACATCAAAGAAGTGAAAAGGGAAAACAAACACAGAAAGGTTTCTTTATGTGAGAATGGCTACAGGTCACTGTGCCACGAAGTACATGCTGGAGGATGGAAACATTCGTATGACAAGCTGAAAGTGACAGGTGCTTTAGGATGCAGGAAGCTGAGGCAGGGGGATCTTCACTTCAATGCCAGTCTAAGCCACATATTAAGGTCCCATTTTAAAAGACAAAGAAGAAAACACAAACAAATAAACAAAAACCAAAGAAGAAAACACAAACAAATAAACAAAAACCAAAGATGTATTTATATATACATATATTTCCATTCCACTTTTAGGGCTGACATGATAGCTATTGAACCTGAGGATCAGTGATTGAGAAGGCTGTATGGGCCATGATCTCAAGGCACCTCTTGTTTCTGACCCAGTGCTGTGGTTTCAGGCCTGCTCCTGGGCTGGAGATCCCAACTGTGGTTCTCCTGTTTCCACCAATGTTACCTACTTGACCAACTGAGCACCCCCCCCCATGCCGTGTCATTTGTCAAGGCTGGTATGATTTTATTTTGCTGCTACTCTTCACTGCAAAATTTAACAAAGAGAAGGTGTTCACTGCAGCATTTCTCCTAGCCCATGCTGGCTTCACACTCAGTATGTGTCTGAGGATGATCTTGAACTCCTGTCCGGGGCAACACTTATGCCTAGCACAATCCTGACTTTTCCCTCCCCTGGCAGAGAGATTCAGCGAGAAACGAAGATTGTGCTCTTATGAAACTTGTTATGTAATCATCAATTTATGGTTTAGATCTGAAATGGCCCCACAGCTTCTGCTTGAGGACTTGGCTCTGTAATGGGACTGAGCCAGGGCGTGGGGCCTGACTGGATCATGGCTCTCATTGAATCAGGGAAGTAGTCCATCACGGAGTCAGAGCTTAAGGGAATCAGAGGAAAGGTTTTGTTATAAAACGCAAACCCTTTTTGCTTCCTGCCACCTGGAGGCCATTTAATATGATTCAAGCTAAGACCATATTCTGAAGACAGTTAAAAATCAGGAAATCTTTTACAGAAATCACCATGGCAGTAGCCTAAAGGATAAAGTTCAAAAATGATGTTAATAGAGAGAGATAGCTATGCATTTTTTTATAATTAAAGATAAAACAGCTGATAAAATAGGATACTTTCTGTTGTTGATTTTAGTTTTTATGACTATTCACACTTCTATTCTACCAACTCTCTAATCTCTTACAATAGCACTTTCTTTTTCTTAGATTTTCTATTAAATGGTAGTTTTATCTATGATAAATGCTAAATTTGTTAGTGCAGTAAACATTCACTAGCAAAAAGAGCTTTATGGCAATTTTTAAAGTAGCTATATCTTGACTTTGGAGTACCCCTTAGACACCTATACAGTAAAGTTCTGTTCCTCAGAGCAGTGCGATTGGGAGGTTATGTGAGCCTTAAGAAGTGAGGAAATAGGAACTCTTCAAGTCATGGCCATCCAAGAGAGCACCTTCTGTGTCACTGCTATAAAGTACTTACTGTAGGAGCGCAAGGAGTGAGACAGCTGACCCTAAAGTAAACATGCAAGCCAAACGAAGCTCTTTTATTACATTGATTATATCAGATACTTGTTACGATAATAAACACCAAACGGTGCTCTGTGCACTGGTTATAAAATTGTATCTTACTATGTCAGAATCTTCAGCAAACATTTAATAGCACAATAGCTGCTATCTTGTCTTCTGATTCATTACCAATACTCAAAAATGCTATTTGTTTCCAGCCTCATCCATGGACCTGCAGACTTTATGTTAATAGCCAATCGTGTGAATGTACCATGTTTTCACTATTATTCTGTTGACCGACACCTAGGCTGTTTGTATCTCATGGCTACTGTGACTAGAGCAGCAGTGAGCATGGGTGAAAAAGCATCTCTAGAGTAGGATGGAGAGCAATAGGGGTGCATGCCCAAGAGAAGCATTAAATTCCTATATTTAGTTTTTCAAGGAACCTTCACACCAACTTCAACAGTTTACACTCCACCGCCACAACAGTGGTCAAGTACTATTTACTCCCTATGGCCACACCAGCATTTGGTGCCTTTCTTTTTTAATCTTACCTATTCTGACTGGGGTAAGATGAAATATCAAAGTTGTTTTTATTCTCATTTCCTAGAAGGCTAGAAAGTTGGGTATTTTTTTTTACTGTCTCGGGCATCTGTAAACTAAGTGTAACTGTGAAAGTAAACAGGGAAACTTTTAAGCGTTTAGCTGATATAAATGAACTTAGGAAGTATTCACCATCCACGACAGGTTTGAAGAGGAAAGTAAGAACACATTCTAATTAGACCGTAGTTCACTGCTTCCGGATACACAGAGCAAAGCAGCAGCTGGTCGCCCACTTGAACTCTATCAATGTTAGCTTTCCCTGCTGTTGTACATGGCTAAACACATGCGCGTGCAAATTCTACATGCATTATATGCTGGCTCTTTATGAAACACACAGAGATGTGCAGTGAGAAAATCAACAGGAAATCACGTTACTGTGCTATTTTACAGCAGCAGCAGCACCACCAAAACTCACCCGGTTGATCTGAGAAAGAAAAAAAGCAGACTCCATTGCTTAGCTTGTAAGTCAGTAATGACAAGGACGCTCCTTTGGTAAACCTCTATGGTATCCAAGGGGCAGAACCAACTATGCTAAGCCCAGGGACGCTGTATGAACGATGAATGCACTCTCAGAGTCCACGCTGGGGTGGGGTGGACAGAGTGGAGTTTAAATGCCTGCCGAGTCACTGTGTCTCTCATTTATGGGTCTGTTTACATGGCAAACCTATCTGTAAATGTAAGGTTTTCTTAAGAGCACAGGTTCCCTAAAATAACCTCAAATCCAGGTGTCCAAATAATGCAGAGGGAAGAGAAAATTATGATCTTATTTTCAATGCTCAGTTAAGGATGTCGAAAATTAATTTTGAATTGATGACAAAGCTGTTCTTTTCTTCTTAATTTTGTCTGCCATTCAGAAATTGCCATTTGAAAGTAAGTAACATTTCTCTCACAATGACGTTAAGAAGAAACAAAAAATGAAAAACACTCAGTCTCCACTGGGAGTCCTGAAGAAAAGGACAACAGCCCTTCTCTACTGTCTAGGTTGCTTCTCTGAGTTAAAGTACCAAGTGAGAGTACCAAGTGAGAGTACCAAGCACAGCTCCTCGAGAGGCGCAAGGGACCCCTGCAGGACCAGTGCTGCCTGTGGATCCAAACCACAGAGACAGCTTGAAAACTCACAGTCAAGTTGTTCCAGTTAGGGACGGTGAAAGCTCTGTGTAGGGATTGCTGTAGCCTGTCAGTGAACTTAAAGATAGGGTAGCCAAACATCATTAAAAGTGGTAAATCTTTCATGTTTTTTAAACATATACATACAAAGCCTTACTGTTAATCTAATGGACTTCAAAAATTGGTTCTTATATTAGTCATGTAGGATTTAAAATGGAGATTCATGGACAGGATCCTTCCGGTCTCCATCTGAGCCCTGAAGCTAAGGCTGTCCCATGACCCTCCAGACTCAAATCCCACCCGGAAAGAGAACAGATCTCCCAGGAGTGCTGTCGCTCCTAAGCTCATAGGTGAGACCACCACTTTTGCTCCAATAACTGGCCAAAGAGGGACCCGCCAGAAGTGCACAGAGCACAGGAATCAGGGAGCAGCCAAGAACAGGAGCTTTCCAGTTTCCATTAGCACCCCAGAGCTAACCCTGTGATACAACTCTTCACACCCAAGTCCCTCCTAGACCAACAGAACTGGTCTCCCAGGAGGGCTGACACACCTAAGAGCACAGGCTCACGGGCCCACAGGAGGGACACACTCCAGTCAGAGACAGCAAGACCACCTAACACCAGAGAAGACCAAAATGTGGATGCTTCAGCCCTTCTTAGAAGGAGGAACAAAATACTCATGGGAGGTAGAGGGTGGGAGGGACTTGGGAGGAACAGAGGAGGGGGAGGGGGGAAGGGTAGCAGGACCAGGTATGGGAAGAGAGAGAGAGAGAGAGAGAGAGAGAGAGAGAGAGAGAGAGAGAGAGAGAGAGAGAGAGAGATATACAGAAGGTCAGGAATTTGAACAGAGGTGTGTAGCACTGGGGGATGGGGAACTGAGAGTAGCCACCAGCAAGTCCCAGATGCCAGGAAAGCAAGAGGCTCCCAGAACCCAACAGGGATGAGATTAGCTGAAATGCCCAACAAAGGGGAGGGAGAACCTGTAGAGACCATACCCAGAGGTTAGGCAAAGCAGGGGATGGGGCCACCCATTCATCTCCAAATTTTAAACCCAGAAGGGCTCCTGTCTAAAGGAAATACAGGGACAAAGAGTGGAGCAGAAACTGAAAGAAAGGCCATCCAGAGACTGCCCCACCTGGGGATCCATCCCATATACAGACACCAAATCCAGTCACTACTGGAGATGCCAAGAAGTGCTTGATCACAGGAGCCTGATATGAATGTCTCCTGAGAGGCTCTGCCAGAGCCTGACAAATGAGTCAGATGCTCACAGCCAACCATTGGACTGAGCCCGAGGACCTGAAAGGAGGAGTCAGAGAAAGGACTGGAGGAGCTGAAGGGGTTTGCAACCCTATAGGAAGAACAACAATACCAACCAACCAGAACTCCCCCGGAGCCCTCAGGGACTAAACCACCAACCAAAGATTACACATGGAGGGACCCATGGCTCCAGCCACATATGTAGCACAGAATGTCTGGTACCAATAAAAGAAGAACCCTTGGTTCTGTGAAGGCTCGTTTCCCCGGTGTAGGGGAATGTAGGGTAGTGAGATGGGAGTGGGTGGGTGGCAGAGCACTCTTATAGAACCAGGGGGAGGGGGATGGGACAGGGGTTTTCCAGAGGGAAAACCAGGAAAGGGGATAACATATGAAATGTAAATACACAAAATATCCAATAAAAATGTAGATTTTATTACCCTTACTTTGTGAGGTTAGAAGGTTAATTTTTCCAGCCTGGGTTTTTAATGCCACAGTTATATACCCACTGAGTCAATGGACAAATATTAACGGAATCCACTTCACATTCAAGTTGTAAAACAAAAGGAATTCATTCCATGAAACCTGTCACATGCATACACATGACTGGTTACAACTCAGAAATAAAAGCTTTGAGAAAAAAACCTAGAGGCTGAAACTATTTATTTTAATTTATTCCGTGTCCTCCCCATTCCCAGGAATCAAGCTCAGAGCCTTACATATGTGATGGTACCCAACCTTGCAGCCCACTCGCCACCCATGTATTTAGTGCAGTCAACTAAAGATAAGACTAGCTGGTATATGGTGCTGGAGCCTCGGGGGCACTTCCAATGGTTCTGCATCTAGCTTGCTCCAGTGCTGACGTACTTAATGCTAACGGACGAGCTAGTCAACTTCCAGTAGCCTCATGGCTTTCTCACTTCTATAGACAGATGGAGTAAGTTCAAACAGAAGCTCGGCAGAGCAAAGCCTGGCGGGTACTAGAGCGGAGCATTCTTGCATCATTTGAGGGCTCACTCCATTCTCTTCCCTGGTAGAAACGATCTATCGTCTCTGCACTCCAGACTCCAGAAAGAAGGCTCAAGAACTAAGCCCCTCGAGGGTGAGCAGCTGGCAGACAATAAGGATGTCGCTCAGCCCTAACTGGTTTCCTGCTCATCCAGCCAGTGCCACGTCACAAGCTCAGGCTACACCTGCTGAGAGGCACGAGCATAGGCTGCCCTAAGGTTCTTCAATGCTCACTACCATCCCAACACCACTCCCAAGGGACAGAAAGTCCATTTCGGATCTACAATCATCCAGTGGTTCCAGAGAATGCCTCTTTCATTTACAAGGAGCACAATTTCATCTTTAGACTTAGATTCAAAATACATTAGCGTTGCTAGAAAAACAAATTATTATATAGACATTTTCTCTTGAAATATACTCTACCAGGGATGTGGTGGTGGAGTTCAGTGGCAGAGTGTGCTTTGCACATACTAGGCCTGGCTTCAATTCCTAGCATCTGTCCAGAGGGAGCTTAAACTTTTCACCCACTAGGAAGAACACCGGATGACCAAATGCACACTCAGCAGGGCATGGCTAACATCTCACACCCAGCATTTATGTCATCCTATAACTTATTCTTAGACTCCCAGCTTGAAGAGGATTAAAAGACCAACGATCCTACTTCTTTGATATACTGATTTCTGTGTCTTCCCCATCCCTGAGAGAGATGAGGCAAATCATGTAACTGAATTCTGTTTTATAGATAAGGAAGACTTTAGAGGAAAGACCTTACTATAAAAGGCCATGAAGTTAGCATATCCAAAAATTAAAGTGAATTGCTTTCTATCAAATACTGTTTTTAAGACTGACTTTAGTATTCTCCCTCACTTGAGGTGCTTTGTTTAGAAATCCTACATTTTCCCAATAGCTCCTTACATGAAGGAGACCTCATCACTAGCTCTGCCTCTGAGTTCTTCCCACACAGATGGCAGGACTGACAGGTAGCTGAGAGGATCTGGCCAGAGTTCCATTGGGTCTCCTGCAGCCATGGGGTACAATCTGTTCAGGTTGCCCTTAGACGAGGGGACCTGCAGCTGCTGAGAAGCTCCCTCCACATTTTCTTATTCCTTCCTTCCTTCTCTTTGAGACAAGTCCTGCTGTGTGACATAGGCAGAAATGAAGCTCAGGATCCTTAAGTCCTCTTTAAGGAGCTGCAACAGCGCTTGCCCAGCCTGCCCACCTGGGGACTGGTCAGTGTAGCTACTGCCAGCGCTCAGAATGCAACATCCCAAACACAGCAGCCTGGCCCACGACCAGTACACTTGGAGAAGCTGATAAAACTGCAGAAGTGAGTCCTGCTACTCAGTCCCTCATGCAGGTCACTGCAACCAGAACTCCTCCTTCTTGAATGAAGCCAAGGAAGGTCTCCCTCTCTGACCTACCCTTCTCCTCTTACCTGAGGGAAAGAACTAGGGAGCCAAGAACCGGAGGACAGGGCATGTAGAATTCTGCCTAGTCTTCTGCAGTCATTAGACTACATCCCCTATTTTCCAATCATCTTTCTGTTTGTCTGCCTTTAAAGACAGTATTCTGAGATCATCATTTCTGTAGGAACTGGTGTCAGATGAAATTTTAACTCAGTAAATATTGTGAGTGGGCCCAGAGAAACGGTTTAGAAGGTAAAAATGCTTATTGTTAAACCTGGCAACCGAGCTCAGTCCCCAGGACCCACATCACAGTAACAGAGAGCCAACTCATCCACGCAGTCCTCTGACCTCCACGTGTGCCCCACAGCACGTGAACAATACATAATAAAAAGATAGTTCTTACCCCACGTACTACACATTAAATGTGGTGCTGCTGTGAAAAGAAATAGTGACTGGGTCCCAGCTGTTGAGATCCCACACTCGTGCGCCTGGGCAATGCTTATAAATTTGTTACCAGGAAAAGGATGTGACTCTTGTGGGTCACCACAGAATCCTCTCCTATGCAATGCAGTACATTTTCCAGTAAAGAGCATGACAGTCAATCATGAAAATTCACAGAAATCAGGTTGAAGGCAGCCCTTCACAAGTAGCACCTCAACAAAATTTCCTGTTTCTACCACCATGACTCAGGATTAAATATGACGTTCCCTTGGGCCATACAATGAAGAACTTCAGTACCCTAACCATTTCTCTCTTCCTCCCTACATCCAATTACATCTTTCACCTATCCCAGAGCTAAGCAATTTCTAATAATTGTATTCTACTCAGTAGGTTTAATGTAAGGTTAACTACAGTTTCAAATGGGGAAAAGAAGTTAAGTTAGCATGTTGGTCAACCATCGAATTCAGTCTATATCTTTGAAACATCAAGGCAACATTCACTAGCTCTGAAGTTTCAATTCTATGCTGCCAGTCAGCACAAACAGCTCTGGAGCATCAGACACGAGGTTTTGCAGCAAGGGAATCCATGTGGGGCTGAGCACAGGCTACCACAAGTCCTTTCCATGACAACTAGCATGGACAATGCGTTATTTTCAAGTGGTAGAATAGTGTAATCTCTCTCTCTCTCTCTCTCTCTCTCTCTCTCTCTCTCTCTCTCTCTCTCTCTCTCTTTTATATATCAAATCACACATTGATATAGTGGTTTTAAGCAACAATAGTGTCACAATGATGCAGGATCTTAACCATATCTGCTTCTATTTTGTGTTATTCACTGTGGTGCTGGGGTAAACCCAGGTTTCATATATCCATGCTAGACATGTACCAAACCATTGAGAAACCAGCTTGGTTATACCATCCTTTTGTTTGTTTGTTTGTTTGTTCACCATTTATTTATTTTTTGAGACCATGTCTTTGCATTGCCTATGCTCCTGAAGAATTTCTCGAATTCAAGAGTCTACCCCTACCACCCAAGAAGCTGAGACCATGGGTGTACCCAAGAGCAAATTCTCAATTGTTCTGTTGACCTTTTTATTGGGTGCAGAACAAGCTCACTGCTTTCCAACAATAAAGAGCTTGGCAACTGAGAAAGTGGCAGAAACAAGGCTACTGACCACCCTGAAACAGGCAGTAAGGCCTAGAAAGGTTTTCTGATCAACCCTCAAGCGGTTGTTAGGGTCACCGCAGAGATGCCCTGCGCACACCAGGGCAAGGAGCATGTTTACCTGAAAACACAGGGCCTCATAGACAGCCCTGCACAAACACATTGCCCACCCCACCCTGTTTATCATGATCAGAACTCACTCCAAGGTTATTTTCTGTATTAAGCCCATTCCTTTCTTTGAACTTATTTCCTTTTAAAAGTTCCCATATCACACGAAATCGTATTCAATAAAGCTGTTTGCTTTCTTCAGTTCTGTACCAGGACCTAAGATGGAAAGATATTGCTTCTCTATACAGTTTCAAAAAGCCAGGGAAGCAGCTATGGTTCCCATTTCAAACAACCTGGATGCCCTTCCACTTCTAACAAGAGAAGAGATGAGGAAATAAGTCACCAAGTTCCCTCTACCCCAGGCTCAACTCACACACCCTGAATGAACATCAGATCAGCATAATCGGATAGAACAGTTTTATAGCTCTGTTCAGCAGTCAAGTTTGTTTTAAACTTGGCTTTTTCTACCCCTGTGACGTTATTTGGAAAAACAATAACAAAACAACACCCCCACCCCCGCTCCCAAATCTCCAGTTGCTCATAATTCTCTATCAACACACCAGATGTCTTTTCCTTGTCCAAGAAAGCCAGAAGGATTTCTCTAGTGGGTCTTGGAGTGCTTTGCCCTCATCACAGGATATTAGGTGTTGCTAAGTAACAAAGCCTTTCTCCCAGAAAGACACTTAATTCAAGCCACTGCCTAGTGCTTTAATAGCAAACGCTCGATGCACTGGGATAGAGGCTCAGAGCAGTCGCAGATGGCTTAGCTGCTTGATCTGCGTCCATAACAAAGAGGCCAATGGCGCAAGGCTGTGTTTTAAACATTTCTGCCTCTGCACTAAGCACAATAATGTCACTTGTGAGAATCAGTTATGATGAAAGTTCCAGTCTGTTTTTCTTATTTAATAAACAACTTTTAATTTTCGGAGTTAGTGCATCCAGGCTTGAAAAGTAAAAATATCTGAAGGAAAACAACAGCAAATCAGAAGAAACAAAATCGTAGCTCAAGTGGCAAATCTCTGGTGAATATTCACACCAAACAGAAAATGATAACGGCGCATTAAAGAAACTGATATTACAACAAAAAAAAGAGGAAGCTATGAAGTATAGCCAATATTTTTGCCAGCATTGGGCCTGATAATGTTACACAAATCTATACGGGGAACTGACAGTCAAAACATGAGACCACTAGCCACGAAAGCACACGAGCAATGGACATACATGTCGCTCTTACGCACTGGACAGTGCTCCTGGCATGGACAGCTGACCGCCCTGGCTTTTATGAAAATGTGGATAGGAAGGAATCCTCAGCTTTACCACAAGGGAAGCAAAGCAAGGTAAAAATAACAAATCTCAGCGTGACACAGTGTACTAACGTTGGGCACCCCAGAGAGTTTGCCTCTAGAACCCAGGAGAGAATCTATCCAGAACTACAAAGTATCACAATTTAAAATAATCTCCTTCCCTTTACTCATAAAAATTGAATCTGCATTAGATAAAAAAGAAATAAAAAATAAATAAAGTGAGAGACAACTTGAGTAAGAATCATTCCTGAAAACATCATATAGAGTATGTGTAAGGGCATAGGTGGCCTCCACTAGGAGAGACATCTACAGTTTTCCCATTAGGTACATCAAAATTAAACCAATTGATATGCGACAAACACTTACACAAGCTTTATACTTGTAATAAAATTAAAGTGAACCTTTCTTGTTAGACACTACGGTTACTTTTTGGCACACTCTAAATCATCAATTAGAAACTTCACAACATAAATTTACTGTAAAAACAAAACAAAACAAACAATAAGAAAAATGAGACAGAGAAGCAGACAGACTTGATCAACAGGCTGGGACTGCTTTATTGTACCAGAAGGGCTCAACCTTTCCTCAGGATGAAGGTTGTACAGGCTTGAAGGGGCTGAGGGACAGTATGCACATGCACATAGTTGCAAATAGACACACACACACACACACACACACACACACACACACACACACACACACACACACACACACACACAGAGCTAACAGGAAGTTACAGCTATTCTTTGCAGCTGGACTGGATCTGGGAACATCATTTCCTGGCTTCAGCGTCTCTAGTGCAGGGAGTACAGGTGTGTGCCACCGCAGCTGTATTTTTAAGTTGTGTGTGTGTGTGTGTGTGTGTGTGTGTGTGTGTGTGTGAAGTGACAAAATAACTAGGAATGAAAAGAAAATGTATAGATGCAAGAAATGCAGAAAAACTTGGTTGTTACTGACTCTGGTAGGATAATACATGTCTTAGTTAGGACTACCATTGCTATGATCAAACACATGACCCAAGAAAGTTCGGGAAAGAAGGGTGTATTTGGCGCCCACTTCCATATTGTAGTCCATTAGTGAAGGAAGTCAGGGCAGGGATTCACTGTGGGAACCTGGAAGAGCTGATGCTGAGGTCACGGAGTGGCGCCGCATACTGACTTTCTCACCATAGTTTTTCCAGCCTATTTTTTTCTTGACAGAACCCGGGACCACCAGCCCAGGGGTAGACCCTCACATGATAACTAGGCCCTCTTGCATCAATCACTAAATAAGAAAATGCCCTACAGCTGGAACTAAGGGAGACAGTTTCTCAATCGAGGTTCCCTCCTTCTAGATGACTGAAACGTGGCCTGCAGTTGTATCAAGTTGACATAAAACTAGGCAGCATAGTCTGTATTGTATATATTCAAGAAAAATGGTGGAATTCTCTGTTCTTCTCATGTTTGCAAAGTCGGAACATCTCACAACTAAAAGACAACAGCACAAAATCATCTGAACAACCCTGTAACATACAACTGTTATGTCTTAAAGACTGAGAAGCTGAGGCCAGTGTAAGATCTGGAACCTGCCCAGTGTACAGTTCCTCTGCAACACTCAAGTGGCCTTCGGTGTCTGCCCCTCCAAATCCTGTCCACTTCCCACATTAAAGAGTATTCACATCAGCTAGAGCAAGGAAGAAAATCTAAACAAATCTCTAGCTTAGAGAAAACAGATAAAAAACATTTACCATCTGACCCTGACAAGGAGCTATGGTTTGATGCTCAGAGCTGCTGATAGAAGCACAGGGTTGACACTGGGCTGGTGTAGGGCAAACAATAGACAACAGGGGACTGGCTGCTTGGGACTGGAAAAGACAATTCTGGAACTACAGTTAGGAGCAGGTGGTGGTGAAGCTCCACCCTAGCCAGAGAAGCTGGACTGCTTTGAGCGGTGTTTGGGATGAGTTACTACTTGACCATAGGGAGACTAGGAAGCCTGACCATTTAGCAGGACTGAATTATACACCCAAGAATGACAGGGAAATGAATAGGAACTGAGTTAACAGTATCTAGGGAAAGAGACCAAAAGTAATTTAAGACGACAGAGTAGTAATTTTACTCCATTTATTTCATTAAAAATTCTGAATGCCAGCTCTGTAACAGGCGCTATGCTACTCACTACATTAAAAGAAAAAGTAAGGACTGAATTGATACTGTCAAAAACACTGAAAGTTCTGAGTATCATTGTCCTCTTTCAGTTATGTGACAGCAGACAGAGATTTCACATGCATATTCAATACCTAACCTCTTAATTAATAACCATGCTAAGTTTGGAGGGACAAAGATGCCAGTCCAGAATTCAAAATCAAGAAAACACTGAAGGTCAAAACAAAGGGCATATTGAATAACAGAATCCAAAGTTCCTCGCATCAGGACCCTTGGACTTGTCAGGCTCAGCACCGAGGCAAGCGGCTGAGGCTGGAACAGAAGTCACAGCTGGGCTATCTTGGCTTCTCACTTCCACAGGCAGCCCAGCTCCTTCCTTCTTTATTTCAGGCCATGAGACTGACCGCTTGGCAAAAGCCCTCTGGTAAGGAGGTGTGGAGACGCTCTGAGGTAATCATGCAGTGGGGGAGAGAGTTGGCAAATGGTCAATTTACAAAGACAAATATCGGTTCATTGACCACCTTACAGTTAAAACAACATGAAATCTGGTTAGTCTCGAGGGGAAGCACATCCACCTCCGTAGGGAAGAAAGTAACATAAGGACCCGTGTTCAAGTGCAAGGCCCCTCTACATTCTGTGCCCATGAGGCTTTTGAGAGTTTACTATACTTGTTTCCCAAATTATAGTCCCCAGATGAGCTGCGGTAGGGGCTCAATTTTCAATGCTATCTGGACTCTGTCAAATCTACAAACTCTCACTTCCTGGAGATGGGACAAAGGAGTCACTTTTATTATATTATCTTTGTAGATCTCTACAGATTAGTGTTGGGCTGGGATGGTAGTTTCCTGAAAACAAGATCCAAGTGTAAATAAATCTTATGAAATCATCAAAAAATGTTTTCAAATTTGAAAATGGTACTGGAAAAAAAATACCAGAATTTCAAAAGCTCTCTTCACAATCATTTGTGTTACACTGTCTATATCACAACAGGGAGTGGGGTGTTTTTGTTTTTTAGTCACCAGAGAAGTACTGTGTTGCAAATGCCCTGTGGTTATGGCACAGCAGAGAGGTGAAAGACCTGGGTAGACACCTCATGCAAAGCTGATTAACAAAGGTCCCATGGGTGTCAGTTCATTGTCACCAACACTGGCGCTGACAGGGTTAGGTGTTTAATTATATTTTGTGGAAGTGAGGAAATGATAGTTTCAGATAATTAAACTGTAGCAGAAAGTAGCAAAGGAATTATATAATGTGGTATCTGCCAGGTGACCTGGTCCTTAGTGACAGAGAAGAGAGGACAACCATTCTCTACTCATGCACTTCCAATTGGGCCTCGGACACAGCATCAGTTCAAATAATTGTCGGAATAAGGTTCAGAGAAGAAGGAAGCAGGATTCTGCCTGAGCTGTGGCAATGTTGAACTGCAATAGCCGTTCATTGTGTTGTGCACTGTCTTGTTAGAGTAAGAAACTACCTCTGATCATTATAGGCAAGGCTACAGGTTGAGCATAAATATATAAATGATATGTAAAAACACAAATTTATAAATTATTTAGTAACCAACACTGATCAAGAGATGGGTTACGAGCTAATCAAAATTTTTTATTAGAACTGGGGATATAGCTCAATGTTATTGTACTTGCCAAACATATAAGGCTCTGGGTTTTTTTATTTTGTTTTGTTTAGACAGGATATATGTATGTATGTATGTATGTATGTATCTCCTTCCTTCCTTCCTTCCTTCCTTCCTTCCTTCCTTCCTACCTACCTACCTATACACATACATACATACATATATCCCTTGCTGTATGGGAACTCACTATGTAGGTCAGGTTGGCCTTATAACTACAGAGATCTACCAGCCTCTGCATCCCAAGTACAAAACAAAACAAAATATCACATCATGCTAGAGAAGTCCTAGTTTTTTTTAACTTTTAGTACTTCATATTAACAACAACATTAACAACACACAATCACACACCCAAACACACACACACACACACACACATATCACACAGACACACACTCACACTCACTCACACAGACATACTCCCCTACACACACAAAACACACACACACTCACTCACTCAACTCCTACTGCATTGAGTTAAAGATTGGTAAAATGAAAACGGTAATGACATCTTATTTGGGTCATTCATATGTTTTATATTATTATTTAGAAATAATTTGTAGGGTCAAAAACTTTTACTATATATAGTCAAGTTAGTCAAGATAGTCAAGTTAAAAAGAGCTGGTTAATAGCTACTTTCCAACTTCCATTTTGCTATATTGCACCTATTAAGCTTTCACAAAGAAGCTAACTTTGCCCTTCCATCTTGTTTCCAGCCCAAGGAGCCTGAGAACTTAAGTTAGTGATGTTCAGAGTTCCCCATGGTGCCTCGTACCCACCAGTTCTCTGGGTCTGAAGTTTATTCCCCCACCAGACACAGCTTTCCGTGTCTCCTGCAGAGTTCCTAAAAGCTCCATTAAACCAGTTTTAATTACACGGCATGTTTTTAAATTATTGCTATAATTGTCTTTACTTTACACAAGAGTAAACAGACTACGAGAGTTTCACTAACAGGCACAAGGTTGCACAGAAATTAATTTTTAAAACAGTGACAAAAATATCTCATGAGACCTTTGAAATTAGTTTAATGGGGAAAAAACCAACATGAATTTTATCACTTGTTACAATGTGATGTAAACATAATTCACTTCATTCAGACAACACAAGCAATAATGAATGCTTGCACTTAGCAATTTCATCCCATGGCCTCCGAGGCCCTATGGAATTTTCAACAGCACTGGGAGTAGAGCTCAGTTGTGCACACGGACAGCCTTGATCTCAGCACCAGCATTTCTGAAGTAAATAGCACAGAAAGAGACCTCAGGTGACAAAAGCAGCCACCAGCAAGATCTCCTTCTTGCTTCCCAGGCATCGGCATATTCACATAGTTCTGAGGCCACAGGGTAATTACTAGAAAGCTGTGGGGAGGAACTACTGATAAGGTTAAGAACCTGACTCTATTGTTCAGACAAGAAATCTTGGGAGAGCAGATTATTAATCCAGTCTCAGTTCGGTCATGGGTTAAATGGAAATAATCTTGCTTGCTTTAATTCACAGGCTTCATAAAACGGTCCAAACACTTATGCAAGAATAAAGTTTATTGTGTTTGAAGTGGGGGAGGGGAAATCGGCAGTTTTCCTAAGGAAAGTTAGAATAATATGGTTTTGAGGCTTTTGTTAACAAAGAATGACAGAAAAAAAAGATGAGATTATCCCTCTTAAATTTCTACTTGGACGAGTAGGAAACCAAGAAACTGAAAACTTTGCTGGTGACATATCTTTTTAATAATCAAAGTCCTTAATTAAAAAATTAATGCTCTAACAGGGACGGAGGGAATGAGTGGGTGCTGTAGTGATCCTTTAGGCCAGTAACGCTGGCATGTGGGTCTTCTTTGGCAGAAGTATTTGGGTGTCCACTGTACCTGTCAAAAGGTCATGTGAACATGTGATGAACATGCAACAGTGAGAGTGACTTTTAATGCGAAATACAGGGAGTGGAGCATGTGTCCAAGTAATTCATCCATGACAGCAAATATGTTCCCAGCACAGGACACTGGTGGGAAGGGGAGACGAAGGGGAAGGGGGATTGGGAATTTTACTGTGGGTCCAAAGGTGGTTTAAAAACAGAGTCAGGTAAATAAGATCTAGTCCCCCTATTATGGTGTTTCTGGAAGGAAATAAGGCAAGGCTTCGAGACCTGGATTGAACCTGGATGATTTCTTAAACATGATGCCAAAAGGAAAGAAACAAAAGGGGATGATATCGAAATTAAATTTCCACTCATCAACAGATTGAAAAGCCACAAGCTGGATGAAGAATGTACTTGACAAGTAGTTTGTATCTTGAACATACACTGATCAGCAACAAAATGAAACAACTCTCTTTTAAAATGGGCAAGGACATGAAGAGACACTGCTCCGAGATCACGTACAACTAAATGCTAGGGTGCACGTGAGACCGTGCTCGGCGATGCTGAACATGACAGAGTATGGATGGAAAACGTCAGCCAATTATCATCTCACTTGAATGGCTGTTGTGAGAAAATGGTGCAGTGAGAACTCCAAGTTGGGTCCTTGTGCCTGCATGGCTGTTGGCGGTAAACAGTGCAACTGCCATGGAATCCATAAGAGAGTTCCTCAAAAACCTTACAAGTCTCACTGCCATGTGACTGAGCAATCTCAATGTTCATCTAAAAGACCCAAAAGCAGGTCTTGAAGAGATTCATAAGTCACAGCAGGGCCTGTGCCAACTGCCAAGAGACAGAGGCAGCCCAACTGTGTACCAGTGAGTGATGAGGATAACTAAATGGGGGATGCACACACAGGGAAACACCATGCAGCTGTAACACAGAGAAAATCCTGTCCTGTACTACAACATATACAAACCCTGACAACACTGTACAAACAATGGAGAACAAAACAAAATGAAATAAGTCAGTCACATAAGATAAAATACTGTGGGATTCCCTGTAATGGGTCATAGTCAAAATCACAGGAAATACAAAGATGTTTATCAGGAACCAACAGGTTAGGGAAAGGGGGAGAGCAGCGCTGTTTAATAAACACAGAGTTTCAGTTTGAGAGGATAAAAATGTTCTGAAGAGAGCCAGTTTATACCAGAGGAAAAAACAGACCCTTCGGGCCTTCAAGATGGCTTAGGGGGGTAAACAGCATTTGCCACCTAGCCTGATAAACAGTCCGATCCTTGGACCCCACTGTGAAAGGATTTGGACCAGCTTTGCAAGGTGCCTTCTGATCTCTACACAGGCACACACACTCATTTATTCTCTCTCTGTCTCTGTTTCTCTGTCTTTCTGTCTCTCTGCCTCTCTCTGTCTCTCTGCCTCTCTCTGTCTCTGTCTCTCTCTCTCTCTGTCTCTCTCTCTGTCTCTCTCTCTCTCTCTCTCTCTCTCTCTCTCTCTCTCACACACACACACACACACACACACTCAAGGAAATAAGCAGCTAACCTAAATGGTAAATTATATCTATTCTTTCTACAATAAGAGAACGCCTATTTTAAGAAGTAAAGCTGTGAAATCGTACTTCAGGTTCTGTTGTGACCTAGATCTGCATTTATCTAAACAACCAGTGAGTCAGGAAGGAGACTAGAAGCTGCACATAAAAACTCCTTAAGAGAGGAGACATTTCTCCCAATACCTGAAAAGTCTAACAACAACAGCAACAAAAGATTACATTCTGAACATCTGGCAGGCGGCTAGGGCTCTGACAGTGACACAAAACAGATACCAAAGGCTGTCAAGACCAGCAGCAGACGTCAGCTCTGGGGCTGGTGCCGTGCATTGCTGTAATGCATTTATGACTGTGCTCTGGGCTTTAACAAATTTTTTACAGACACAAAGATGTAACAGCTTTAACCTGATCCCACATTGAAGGCAGCTGACAGGAGGAACCAGATAGGATCTCATGCATCAGTGAACTGCTATCGTCACAAGAAAAGACAAAAGCGGGGCTGGACCTCAGAGGAAGAAGTGAGCAAACAGTCAAGGGCAAAACAGACCAAGAAACAGCTCCTCGCCACCAATCTAAAATCTGTCAGGAGCAATTCTTACCTCCCGTGTGTAATGATAACTGAGCTGTAGGCACCTCACATAAATGACCTCATGTAATGCTTCCACAGTATCTCCTGCACGCAAGGAACTCAGGAGGCTGGGAGGGACTAAGAGAACGGCTCAAAAACATCATATTCTTGAGGGCAGGCCTGTGTCCCAACCTAAGACATGAATTCTTTTACAAAAAGTTGCCTGAAGCTCTTACAGCCAAGCTTCCTGCCTGGCGAGGCAGTACTGTCAGTTATCTCCCTCAGAGGACAGGCACTCGATCAGAACCAGATTCCCAAGCACCAACACGACACGGAAAGCACACAACTAACTAATCTAGGACTGTGGCTTTCAGATGCTGGGGATGGGTCACTGCATATATTTCCCTTCCAGGAAAGTCATCTTGGTTCAAACGTTAGTGGAATTCTACAGTGCCAGCACCACCCTGAGTCAGTCACGGAGATGCGCAAAGGACAAAGACCCGCTGCCTGGTTCAAAGGGCACCGGCACATGGTGAAACCTGTGTTCAGCCTCTCACGAGGGAATTCCTGACTGCTTTGGGGGAGCTCCGGCCACCCAATCCCCTAAATACCTAGGTCTGAAACTTGAGTGCTAAGCTTTGTCAACAAAGCCAAGGAAGATGAACTTGGCATTGGGCTTTGGATTTGGGGCCAAACCCAGCTCTGTCAGTTGCAGTTGAGAACACTGGGCCGCAGCTGATCAGCCTTCCTCGAGTGTTTCATATGTGATGTGAAAACCACAGCCACTCGGAGCTTGGATTGCTGGTGTGTAAAGAAACGTCCCCAATCTTGTCTGATAGTGGCCCTACTTCCCTCCTGGGCTCACTTACTTTCCACAATCCTGGGCCCCACATGTGTGGATTATCTGTGATAATCGAACCCCAGTCTGCAGGCGGTCCTACCTTCCTGTCCTTACCTGGTACTCTGTTCCTGGCCAGTGAGCTACTTAGCTTCCTCCATGTTTTTGACCCTGCCTTCATGTGCTCAAAAACAGAAGTGAAATATCCCACTGCCTCTGGAGGTTGATGGGCCACACTTTGAGAACTATTCCGTTCACTGGTAAGTTCTGTAACCTCTGACTTAGGATTAAAAAATGCATAAAACGCATGCAGGGAGACTGAAGACACCTTAAACTCTTACTATTGGGAAGAGCAAAAGCTAGCGAGCTAATGTCAGCATAGCACTGCAAGCCACAGACACTGCTCACAGGGGAAGCAGTAATTAAACTTAGGAAAACAGACTGCAGATTCTCAGGAAGAACAGGAAGGAAGTTTCCATAGGTTCTTTTGCTATGCGATCCAGATTATCTACCTGCTATAATGTCACTTGCTAAAAAACAATCAAAACATGGGCCTAAATAACTTACAAGTGATTAAGCACACAACACAGCACCTGACGCACAGGAAGGGAAGCAATGAACATGAAGAGGAGATCTCAGAGGTTCCACACGGCAGAGAAGCAGTCACGACTGACACAAAAGACAGACATTCTTTAGCCCTATAGACGCATCAAAACTTTTCCAAGTCTGGTTCTCGCGTCTGAAATTCCCACTTGTGAGAAGGAGTGCTACAAATCCCACTTGGGCTGAACAGTGAGTTCCGTGGGCTACACAGTGAGACCCTGTTTCTAAAGAAAATGAGCTTGGTGGTGGCGGCTCACACCATTAGTCCCAGGCACAGGTGGGCGGATGTCTGCTGTTGAGGCCAGTCTGTTGTACAGAGTGAGTTCCAGGACAACCAGGGCTACACGGAGAAACCCTGCCTTGAAAAACAGAAACAAACGAAAGAAAGAAATGAAGAAGCACAGTAGCATTCCAGCTCTAGCCATCAGATGCCAATCTCTCTCCCTCAGACTTTTGTAAACTATAAGACCGTTGCTTCTGAAATTGTGAGGGCTTCCATCCCCAGGATGCGCCCATGTCTGTACTGGATTTGTTAACATTCACCGTAGCAGACACTGCGGGATACTGGGCACCTGAAGAAGAACTACTGAGCTGAGAGCGACTGTGACTCAAGACGCCATGAAGAAAACACTCATCCTGCCTACCACCCATCTCACCCAGGACGAGCATGGAAAAGGCTCGAGGTCCAAGCATTCCAAGGTTTACCGAAACGTTCAGAAGCCACCAACGCATCCATTTCCAAGAGGCCAACAAGAGGAGACTTGCTACTTCTTCTCTAAATGCACTAATGTTTCAGCGAAGGGAGAGACGTTTGCTGGCGCTGAGAGGGAGGTCTGGCTCACGCGGCTCTGTGCCTCAAACGGTGAAGCACACCCTTCAGCTCATGGCACACCTCCATTGCTGTAATTTTCCCAATTCAGTCTCACTTGCTTGAATGGGAACCTTCAATATTAAAACGTAGAGTGCTAAAGAATGCAGTGAACGTCTTTCATGTATGTTTTACCTATAAATTAAGACTAATAATATATAAATGTATAGGAGAAACCATAAAGAAAATAGAGTATATGAAGCACTTAGCAGAGTATACAGTAAACCTTTTGAAAAGGGAAAAAGCGAAACTGGGAATTATATTTCAGTGTTCTAACACACGGGCTCATTGCGTGAGCTGCTACTCTGATCTCCAGTTCAGAAACTGCTTTAGCTTGTAAGCGCAGGACACAGTGTGAGGAAGAAGCACCCTTCGTGGTTCAGTTCCCTCCCCCTTCCCCTCCCCCTGGCCATGCGTACAGCGCTTCTGTGCTCTCCATGGACTTTGCAGTTCTCTCTGTTGTTCCCTTCCCTTCCCCCTTTCCCCCCTCACACGCCCCCAGCCCCCAGTTTCTCTGTCTCAATATCCAGCCCAGCCTGCTCCCAAAAATCACAGCAAGCTTCCAAATGCTGCCATGATCAGCAGGCACACCTTTCATGGCTACACAGACTCCGATTTAAGACAGGATCATAATAGAGAGTTTGTTACACTTACATCTGTTTAAGATACCAACAACCTCCCCACTCCATGAAAACCAACTGACTAATCTTTTTTTTTTTTTTCTTTTTTTTTTTTTTCGGGGCTGGGGATCGAACCCAGGACCTTGCGCTTCCTAGGTAAGCGCTCTACCACTGAGCCAAATCCCCAACCCCCCAACTGACTAATCTTAACTGAGGGTGTAAGGAACGAACACAATATGTGACTATGACATTAGACATACGTTGGCATTAGGGGCTGGAGAGAGTGCTCACTGCTCCTGTAGAGGACCCAGGTTTGTTTCCTAACAGGGAAATCAGGTGGCTCACAACCTCTTATGACTCCAGACCTAATGGCCCCTGATCTCTGAGGGTAACTAAGGTACATAAACTCATGAAGACACACACACACCCATGCACAATAGACAAATACATGGATACACAGGTAGGCAGGTAGGTAGATACATAAACAGATGTAAAACAACAGACGGTCTTTTAAATATTGGAGAAAATTTGCTATGAAAGCATGAGCAGTTAACCCTGAGCAGAAGCAATGTGGACATTTAACATGTAGCACACACATGCTCTACACGCATGCTCCACAACGGCACACATTCATAGTTAATCACGGTTCTAAAACTGAGTTCATATATTACTGTGATTAATTCAAAGAATATAAAAATTGCTAATGAATACATCCATGTAATTTCCAGAAATGGCTATGGCTTTTACCATGGCTCTTAATCATCGACAAGGACAACTTATGGTAGTGAGGGATTTAGATGTATTTATAATTTGGATTGCTTTAAAGAAAAACAAACAAACAAACAAACAAACAAACACAACCCAAAGAGGCAGCCTGATCCAGCAGGTTCTAGTTCATCCCCACAGTTCCATCGTCAACCATGTTTGAGAAGAGGTATTGACAAGATGACAGACATCTGCCGGAAAGCAACTCTAACTGCACAGCAGAAACAAACACAGTGAAGGCAGTGGCTTCTCCAGGGAGTCAGTGACGCACATGTTTACCAGCACATATATTTCCTGGAAACTAAATGCACAGACTGGATAAGACGCTAGGCAGGACCACTGCATTAAAATGCCCAGGCTGCAGAAAGAGCAAAGTTTGTGTCAGTTATCCTGAGAGAGGAGCCAGGAGTGTGCTTGCTTAAACTGGGGCTGCTGCATATGTCCTGCTAGCACAGGAGCAAACCTGATTTGAGTCATTCTGCTGAAAATGAAAAGGAAGTCACACTGCATCGGACTCTGAGTAAACTGACCCGCAGATAAAGGTACTCATGAAGGCTCTTATTGGTTCTAAATATTGTACATTTTAACCGGATAAAAAGGAGCTCTGGTTCTAACACATTAATTTTTTAAAAGTCAAACAGATGCTTATACTACCGAGAGTCCCGTGCTGTCAACTGAGCAATAATTTCCAAAATACGTGTTTAACAAGGAAGTTGTTGGTGACGCTTGCAGAAGCCAAGTCCCCCAACCTAATGAATCAAAGGTGCAGGCTCAGATGGTGGAGACTGAGGACCAATCCCAGCGATCCCATACTCTTTGAGGACTATTTACAGGTTAGGGAGGGCAGGCTTCTTCCTGCTGCTCTTTTCCTTAGTGATACACTGCTTTCACCTACATCCAAAATGCTGACTTCTCAGCGGTAAAATTAATCTGAATACCTTCATTCTAATGTAAATACCTTTCTCTTTTCATCACAGCAAAGCCACAAATAATGCTAATAAATACCCAGGAGAGCTACTTCTCAATCATGATGCTGAAAGGCAAGCATACTGCACACTGAGTGTTAAGGATTTTGGTGCAGAAACTACGAACATATTCTTGACAGTCTGATAAAGTGCCTCGTTTTCTAAAAACGCTCTAAGGCTGACTCCAGGTAAAGGTGCTATGAGGATCCAGCACGCATCCACCTTGCTCATGCCCAAGTACCCCTACTCTCTCACTTAAGGGAAATGCCTTAGCTCACTGCTGTTTAGATCATTAAACGATATCACATTCTGCACCAACGCTAAAGCAGCATTTGACTGCATGCAGCAAGACCTGAAGATCTGTCAGTAACAGAAGCCTTACCTGGGAAGCCCCCGTGGACCATGCTGCAGGACGGCTCCCTTCAGGGCTGCTGCATTCCTCACAGGTCGATGCTGGAAGCAGTTCCACTCTCTCCACCGACTCTGTCCTCTCCTCTCACGACCTTGGGCCTATAGTCTTTTTTCCCTCAGATTTTATTCTTCTAAAGGGCAACCTGTCATTGTGTTTTACCGTGGGAAATAATCAATTAAGCTCATTTCAATCTCTTCCCCAAGCTCACAGTCACATCCGCCAGTAGGCGAGAGCTGCCTGGAGAGGTCTGCCAGCGAAAGGCAATCCCTGGTCCTCCAGTCAGAGTCTCGGATGCTGCAGGCTGCTTCTGGCTCTGACGCTCGGTCACCCTGCACACATAGGGACTGCATGCTGTAGCCTGTGACACCAGTCACCCTGTGCACGCAGGAAAGAAAGCTCTATTTCAGAGGCAATACAAATGCCACTACTTATTTTGTGGCCAACTTCAATTGATGCCGTGTTAATGGCCCATTTTCCTGCGGAGAAGCAGTGCTTTGGGGGACACGATCTTCCCCATGCAAATTAAAGGCAGCTATGGATTTAAGCCTGCTCCCAGTTCAGACTAGTCATCAGCATTTCTCTTCCTTACTGCTTCCAGCACAAAATCAGCTTTGTCAGAAAGCCATCAGTGCAAACTATAATGCCTTAATTATGACTCATTAGAGTCTCTGACACTTTAAATACACGTTAGCTTCGGGAGGAAAACTAAAATGGGAACAAAGGTGATTCATAGAAACTGTTAAAAAAAAAAAAAAAAAAAAGCTAAACCACTTCTCCTCCCTACCTAGCCTAGCCCAGCATAACCAAACCCGCAAAGATGCACAGTCATTGTATTACAATCCAAATCGGTCAATCACTTCAGTGTTGTCCAACCTTTCTGTGTGAGCTACAGATAAAACACTCATTTTGTGATTACTGCCAGGTGGGAAAAAAGTCAAGGACACACACGGCAATTTAAATGTAGCTCAAAGCTGTTCAACAATACTGTTTTAAAATGTATACTTCTGTTAAATTCACCTGAAGCTTAGAACATTCTCGCAATTTAAGAAAGCTAAAATAGGAAACCAGTATTACCAGCCTCTAATCATATAGCTAGGATATAAATATTGCTTATTTCACTTAGTTATAAATAGGAAAGTCCATAAAAGGACAATTAACTATGTAAGACATAAGGAAAATCACTCTGTAAAACTAAAACAATTTGGTCTTAACTGGTATCCTTCTATTTTGTACTGTCAAAAATAAAAAGGCATTATTTAGCGAAAGCTGGCAGGTGCTACTCACCCTGCCTGCCATTGGCGGTGAGCATCCTCAAAGCTCCATGCTCGGTTAGCAACTACTGTTGACTACAGTGACACCTATTGGTGAGGCAGAGATCAGCCAAGGAGGCCATGGCTGCACAAGAGACCTTTGTTCCCCAAGTGTTTGCTCCACACTAAAAACAGAGGCGAGCACTGGGTGCAGGGCTTAAAAGTGACACCCGGGTCTACCTCTGCCTCATCAGTACCCCATTTTGTGATTTGGGGCAAATTAGTGACTCTTGGTCTCGGGATTCTCAGTCACAAAATTTGCCAAACCTCAGGTGCACTTTGCAACACTGAAATAGCCCACCCCCAAATCAGAGAAGACAAGTGATTGTCTTCCCCTTCTTTAGAACAGCATGCTACTTGATTTCCACTCCTCCGTTAGTGGAGACCTGTTTATAACTTCAACTATCCCTCGCATGCATATGATTTGAATATATGTATCAAGTACAATTGTATGTAACAAATGCATAAGTCAGTGATTTTAATACATTTAAAGAACTGTAGTGGTTTGAATGGGAAGTGTCCCCCATAGGCTCAGGTATTGGTCCCTAGTTAGTGGTGCTGTCTGGGGAGGTTCTGGAACCTTTGCAAGAGGAAGCCATGGACTGAGGGCAGGCTTTGAGAGTTTATGGCCACACTGGACTTGCGGTTCATACTCTCTGTTCTCAGCTTCCTGTTTTTGCCCCTGCCTTCCTTCTGGTTATCGGCTCCCGGCCTCTGGAACCAAAAGCCAAACACACTCTTTCTTTCCTAAGTAGCTTCTGTTCATTACAATGTATCAATTTTAGAACAAGCCTCAAAATTCCAGGAAGCCTAAACCCACCCCTAAAGCACTTCGCTGAGTAGGATTATCCCTTCAAGTCCCAACCAGTAACAACTGAATCCCTATTTCTAATGAGTCCAGTGGACGCCTGGCAATGGCTGGAGCCATGGTCACACCTAAAGTGGTTGGAAAGATGCTGCTGCCATCTAACCGTATCTAGCCCATGGAGACCTGATGTACTGATATGTATCTTCCCGTGCAAAGACAGCCCTACGACAAAGAATCACTCGGCCAAGACAGTGGCACATGGCACGGCTCTACACAGAATGGGGGTAACCACCAATCAGAGCAGTGGAAGGTAGAGTTCTCTACTCTCTTTTTATTTTCCAAAATTTCATTTACAAGTCAAAAGAATGTCAAGTTCTCATATTAACCAACAGTATATTTCACTTAGGATTTGGGTTAAAACCACATTACTCTTCTGGACTGCTTTAGAGACCCAGAGCCCTGGTGTGAGGCAAACACACAGCTACTGGATATCCCAGCTGTTATACACTCCTGACTGCAGTGCTCCTATGGTTTCTAGTTTTTCTCTTATTAGGAAATTAGTGGCCCATACTGACAAGGGGGTGTGTGTGTGTGTGTGTGTGTGTGTGTGTGTGTGTGTGTGTGTGCATGCACAATTCATCTACTTCTGCATATGGTAGCCAAAAGAATTTTAGGTTTAAAATTCTTTGACAACTGCGTCTTCTGTAACTGCTCTTCCTGTCCTTCTGTTTTCGGAGGAGTGTGGGGACTGAGCTCCAAGCTCTGCTAGCTTCCTAGGACGGTGGCATTTGAAAATGCCCCTATATTCTTCCAAACCTGACACAGATTCTGTTTGTCTGAGAGAGGTTTTTTGTCCGTGCATGAAAACATACAAGAATTTCCTACAAGACTATTTTTAAACCGCAAAAAGTACATGTACTTGATTTTATATATGCACATCAAGAGCTTTTGAAGACATCTGACAACTAACTGCTGATAAGCAAACTCTGCGGAGTAGTTTAGCAAAGACATGCCAAGTATTAAACACAGAGGCAGCGGCTACGCAGCTCTTGCAGAGAAAGTGCACTAGGCTCACCTTGTAAGGGCCAACAGTTATTGTCTGAGTTCTAGTGCACTAAGTTTTTTATCAATTTTCGCTTCTATACTTATAAATACTTGAGTTCTCAGTAACAGTTCTGTTAATAAACCTCATCTCCCGTAAGTCCAGCACTCAAGAGGCCGAGACACAAGAACCAGGAGCTCAAGATCAGCCTGACCCACATAAGACGACTATTTCAGGAAAACAGAACAAGTCAAAAATGAAACAACAAAAAGCAAGCAGGAGCTGAGGCAAACCAGGAAGTGATGATGTCTGATAATCAAGGTCGTATGCTCTGCATAAACCAGGTCACCAGGGGAGGCTATCAGTACGCTTCACGGCTGAAACGCAGTGCTAGTAAAGTCCTCAAGCAACACCTGAGTACTGAGTACACACAACTGGTGTCAAGTAGACACCCGACAGCCACATGAATACATTACAGCCCGCAACCAACCCTGAAAAAAGGAGAAACAAGATGGAAAAGCAAACCACAAAGACAGCTCTGTTCTGGAATTCTCATAGCAGGGAAGGGAAGGACCCCACCAGGAGAGTATGGGGTTGCGTGTACACCCCAGTTCTCCACTGAAGGCTGGGTAATGAGAGCAACTCAGGAGCAGTTTATTGCGTGTTTCCAGCAGCTGAGATGGCCTTTCCAGCCAGCGGCTGGGGTGAGGTGGGTGTAAGCACACGCACAAGAGTCAGGCTGCTGGGTGAGAGACTTCCACACGCTCTCGACAAAGGGAACAAGGCTGCTGAGGGAGAGGGACTTACCTTTCCCCAGCGTTGAGAGCGTAATTGGTTACCAAATAACTAAAGGTCAGCGCTGAAATTGTATTCATACAAGCAACACTAAATGGACTCAGAAGGTTGTATGTATATTTAGGAGGTGATGGTTTTGAGAGGGAAAGAAGAAAATGAAGGGAACGATGTAATTGGATCTTAATCTTTAAGAAGTGAAAGCAGGACACAGACACTGGCTAGATGCCGAAGTCAGCAGGAAATGGCCTCTGTGCACAGCACAGCAATCTCACCCAGTCCCACTGTCTCCCATCGGGATCAGACACCCTGTGTCACGGATGCTCCCACTACTGAAATTCAATGCACCCACCAAAAAAATCGGCTCTGTAGCCACCCACCTCCTGGAACTTAAGAGAGTTTAACAAGACAGATATTGATCTGACAGGTCCATCGAGAGCTATGCTATGGTACATGCTATAAAACGATAAGTGAAGGTCATGGGCTGAGCCCATAACACTGGGCTAAAGAATCAGGTGCAGCTCCCAATGCTGACAAGAAGTGAAACAAGGTCTAACAGCCTTCAAAGTCTTCTGAATACCAAATGGGACTGCATTTGAAGCTTTAAGGAGAAATGTGCCATATACCCTGTCCTCAATAAAACCTTGGTCTGTTGCCATGTTACTGTAACTATGTATACTGCTAGTTTTATGTCAACCTGGCAGAAGCTGGAGTCATCAGAGAGGAAGGAACCTCAATTGAGAATGAGGTTTCTCAATGGTTTCTATGGAGAAATGCCTCCATAAGACCAGGCTGTATTTCCTTAATTAGTGGGGAAGGCCCCAGCCCGCTGTGGGTATTACCATCCCTGGGCTGGTGGTCCTAGGGTGGTAATGCCCATGCTGGGCCACCCATGGGGACCACGTCAGTCAGCAACACCCCTCCAAGGCCTTTACTCCAGCTTCCGCTTCCAGGTGCAGGCCCTGCACGAGTTCCTGTCCTCACTACTGTAGATGATGAGCTGTTCTATGGAACTGTGAGTGAAATAAGTCCTTTTCTCCCCAAGTTCCTTTGGTCATGGCGTTCTATCACAGCAACAGAAACCCTCACTAAGACACTGTGGGATGAAGAACGTAGCTACAGACATGGAAGCCGGGAATGAAAATGCATCTGTATTACCTGTTGTGAAGACTTTTTTTTTTTCAACTGGCCCCTAATATGTCATGAAATATGTTCCACAAGGCAAGGTAAGGCATCTAGATGCCTCATCTATTACGCGGTGGATACTAGGTGTAGTATTTAGTTCTGACAACGTGAACACTGCTTACTAAGGTTGCGTTAGTAAGAATCCTTGCTCTTCTATGCCAAGCATGGTGCTAAATTCAGCAGCTGCCTGTGTCTGTGGCCTCTCTTCAGCAGCATGCCACAGCTAAGCATTGAAAGAGGGAGGACAGCAGAAGTGTCCCAGAAACACTGTCTTAGAATCTCATGCAAGTATCTTCTGGAAATGGCCTTGCTGGGTCACTGGGCAGAGCTATTCCCATACTGTTCTTTTAAAGATTACATTTGAGTATGTGTGGGCATATGCACCAGTGGAGGTGCTCATAGAGAGGAGCGGCATTGATCCCCCAGGAGCTGCAGCTACAGCTGGCTGTGAGCTGTCCCACATGAGTGCTGGAAACAACTGAAGGCCCATCGCAGCCGCGTGCACACAACTGCTGAGCCATCTCTTTAGCCCTCACATGATTATTAAGTAAATTCATCAGCTTCTATGACTCCAGCACCCCCACCAATGGTTTTCCCAAGGTGGTTCTTGGAAATAGTAGAATCAGCAGAGAACTGTTTAGAAATATTACTTTTTAGGTCCTCCTACATCTAAGGACTCTGAGTCCGTGGCGGGACTGTCAGTCAATGCTTCACAAGTGCTTCTGATGAACTCTGAAATTTGAAAGCTGTAAGTCCAGATTAGTATTTCTCAAATGTAGACTATTACATAAACACCTTATAAGAAAGTTAACTGTAAATAAATCACCTATAACCAGCACTTAAAAACTAAAAAGGGATAGAAAGAGAACAAAATAAATCACATTGTAAAGTAGTATTTTGTGCAACTTTTGTCTCAAATATACATGCATATTTCTACACACGCACCTCTGCTGGTAGTTATGATTTAGTCCTTACATGTCCCTCAAAATCTCATTTGTTAGGGCTGGAAAGACAGCTCAGTGGTTAAGACCACTTGCTGCTTTTGCAGAGGACCCATGTTCAAATCCATTGACAACCATAACTCCATTTCTAGGGAATCTGACATACACCTCTCAATTCTGTTGGCACCAAGCATGCATGTGGTACAGTACATATATACATTCATACATATAAAATTAAATAAATAAGCCTAAAACATGAGCATCCCATTGGTTAAGGGTTGGCAGCCAATATGTGGCTCTGATGGAAGGCCCTGTAGACACTAGGTGGGATTTAAAGCCGGTGGAGAGGGAATGCTTATGAAGTGATACTGGGACCCAGGCTCTCCTCTCTCTCTTATTCCACCTCCTCAAGTCTCTCATTTCTTCACCTTGTCCTCCCCTCTCGTCCATGCTCCATGACTTAACAGCTCCTGAGTCAATGCTTCTACCCAATGCATTTCACAGACACAGGTTCAGATCAACAGGTCAAGGGGCCTGACGGGAGACCTTTAAAGCTGACTGAAAAGAAACCATTTCCTCTTAAAAAGTTGACTGTCCCTAGCGCTGTCTCATGGGGATGGACAGCTGACTCACACAGTTAAGATGCTGCTGCCTGGCCGGGTCTCAGTGTTCTCAACTATCTCAAGACTGCGTGAGCCACGCGTGCCTAGCACAGGGTTCCCAGGATCCTATCTTAGTCTCTGAACCATTCTACTTAACGTGGTCTCACGCAAAGCACTGATTTTTCTTGTACTACCTTTAGTATCGTATATTTAATTCTTAGTCCCACTGTATTTTCCTCCATGCTAATTACTATTAAACCAGCTGATATCTCTCCTTCATCAGAGTATCAGCCAATGAGAAGAACATTCCCTGTCACTTTCCCCATACCTTTCAATAGTATTCACCCACCACAGCATCCATTCAGCAAACCCTACCTACATGAAGTCCAGAACTAATCAACTAATAAAGCCGTTCAGTGGGCTTTGCAGTGTACCTCATGTCTGTGATCTTTCTTATAAATCAGCACTGCCTTGTGGGCCGTCAGGTGAATTTAAGACACATACTTGCAGCTACAGACCTTGGGAAAGTTATGAAATATATTTCATAAAATGAAACACATTTTATTAGGACAGGAAAAAGTCAGATAAACAACCTGTTTGACTTTTAGTTTAGGCAGGTGAACCCAATATTAAATTAGTGAGGATTACAGGACAAAGAAAACCTGTGAGATCTATTCTAAAGAGAGCACGGGAGGCCAGAGGCTTAGGTTGCAGGCATGCTGTGTGAGCTATTCAGCATTTCTGGGGGTCAACAGTGAAATCAGTGAGATTGGAGGGCTGTAAACATTGAGAATGACAAACATCACAGGCAAAGCAATGGAGAGAAGAATCTCAGACAGAAATGGATTTACTGGAGAAACCATGAAATGAAAGTTTCTGTAGTAAGGAGAAATGACAAGTCTTTCCACACTTAATGCAAATCAGTGACCGTTGTTGTGTACGTGTGGATGTATAGCACACATGACTTGGGGAAGAGGATGCTGTCCTGCATATCTCACAGCAGGAAGAGTGTTGTGAGTGAAGTCCACGCACTTTGTAACTTTGTCTGGACAGTAGGTATTTTATGCTGCAGCGAGGCTCTCACGGTGCCCGTGTGGAAGCCCCATTCCTACTATTTGTTGATATGATACGGGCGCACTCCTTCATTTCTCTGAGGTGCAGTTTCTCTGCTCATCTGAAGCAGAGTACTGTAAGACATCCAGTCATTTGTCGATAAGCAAAATGAGCCACAAATAGATTAGACGAAGCGCTGTGAGTGGCGGTGCCAGCATCTGTATGAGAACACGGGTGAGCTCACCCACCAGCACCTGCAGTGGGGGCTCTGCAGTAGGAGCCTGATCTAGTTCTGCAGCACTGTATCCCCACCTATGCTGGTGACTCCGCCTAGGCAAAGGAGCTGACTCTTCATTTCACAGCTGATAACTTTTCTACACAGCAGACTGCACTCCATCGAGCTTTGTTAACTACTGAAAATGAAGCAAGACAGAGGGCTCTACAGAGCCACAGAGAACACATCACACTTCCATCAAGTCAACGTGACCACCAGCAAGATTCTTGTATTTCATTTCTACTTAGTCCCGCTTATAAAAATAGCAAAGTGGGCTCAACCACCATAAAGAGCAACAGGAACAGCAAAGCCTTTTAGAGATGAACCGTGCTGCTTGTCGAAACCTGTTCCTTCATCCAGCCCTCACTATCAGCACATGAAGTACTGACTGACCGCACTTAAGGTCAGAGTCTAGAAAGTGCTACAACCTACTTTCAACTCTCCATTTTTACATCCAAACACTTTCCTGTATTGAAGTAGGAGAAATTTTTAAAGAAAGATGTAACATACATATACAATTCAAAGGACACAAAATTCATCCTTGAAAATGTCCGCCGACAACTTTTTGTACAAACTACATGGCACTGTCACTAATTACTTTTCAAACCACTTCCATATCCCACAGAGAAAACTGCATAAGTAGCAACCAGGCTTAACTATACACACTGTGCATGCAAAAGGAAATGTGACGTCTTCAAACACAGCCTCTAGCAAACCTCTGTCCAAAGGTATAGCTGATTCAACTACTGCAAATAAAATCAGGAAACAGATTCCCAATGCCTTCGTAAGACATGGAGACCCCCTGTGCTGTTACACGAATCATGTCAGCATCCTGTAAAGGGAAGAATCCAGAAGCAGCGCCTGTGTCCAGCTCAGATGGTTAGGGCTAAAACCCAACACTCGGGGCTCAGCAGTTTTTTGTTTCATGATCAATTAGTAAAAGTAAACATCATATAACATCGCTTTCGTAGGTGTCCTTTGTTAATTTCAAATAGGAAAGCTTAGGAAATAAAAGCCACAGGAGTTTCAAATATTAAAAACAACTTTATTTTTAATGCATGTTCGTGCACATTTTTGAAGACGTGGCCTTGTATTTGTGATTCACAGTAGTCATGGCGGCATAATTTAATAAACCCTGGATCTACCCTAAATAATGCAAAGGAACTCACTGTCGGTCAGGGCACTGTCTTCTTCACTCTCCTCAGCGTCTGCAGATGGAGCTCTGTAAGGTGGGGGCAGCTTCATTGGTGGTGGAGCTGTTCCGTGCCTCTGAAGGTACAAAAGTCAAGAAGAGGGTTAGCTGTTTTTAGACAATCCTCTTCAATGACAAAAAGAAAAAAAGATAATGTGAAAATAGTCCGGATGCAGGTGTCTTCGACCATAACAAAAGTACTGTAAAATAAATATAATTTATTTCCTCCAGCTCCTGTTATTTTATAAAAGTTTACGTTAATTCAGCAATGCACCAAAGAATTCAAAAGCATAGCTTTGAAGAGCACTGCCCTTCCCAGAATACATCTCTTTCCCTTAAGAAAGGAAGCCATGTACACTCGCCTTCTGCCACGAAACTCAACCCTCTACATCAGTAACGAAACAATTCATGGATTTTCAAAATAAGCATGAAGGTAACAATAACCCCAGGTATCGGCTTTACAATTACTCAGGTGTTTTTCATTATAAGAATTACAGATTGTTCTATAAAATCTGAAATACTAGACTTTATAAATGGCAACATGCTCTTCTGTAAGTTTGTAGATAGTCATACTAATTTAATGCTAAAAGGGAAGTGGCTACAATGAATAATTATTTCTGCATAAAGGTGCTCTGAATGTATATAGCAAATAACATAGTTTGAATCACACAACGTAACTCTCATAGATAATTAAAGTGAAACAAAATCCCATTGTTAAATTACCTTCACAGAATGAAGACACATTCTTGAGCGAGAGAAAAAATGAAACATGCCAAACTTCAGAGACGCCAACTGCTGCAGGTAGGATGTGAGAGGCCCAAACCATTCACACACCAAATGACTAGACTGGGATTTGTCTCCGCAGGACTTCAGTAAAGTGAGTTCAATTATGCTTTACCTGACAAACGCACTAATGTAAGGTACTATCTCTGCTGAGTGGACACTGGCCCATTATACGCAAGTCACGCAGTGAGCTCCTCTGGAAGAGAAGGCACTATCTGGGATCTATAAAAGCAAGCACACCCACATCTTGAGAGTACGATGTCTGATGAAATCAGTGATTATATGTGTGGGAAATATAAAATATCAAAACCCAAGTGTGATCGAAGTCAAATGTACAAACATTCATTAAGAAGCAGAGAACATGATAGCTGTATTCTTTAATTAAGTGAAATTGGTCACATGACACCCCACCCCACCCCGCCCCAATAACTCCTACTTTTCTCAGGTCCAGGCCATTCAATGTCAAAGATGATTGTTCAAACAAGGGCAGGGGCTAACAGTCCTAGCGAGACTAAGAATTCCAGCTAACTCAATTATACTCGGTCAGCACTCTTGAAAGGAAGTCCTAATCCAGGCTGACCTGGGACCCAACATCTTTCTGCTTAACTTCTGGGATTAAGGTGTGTACGGAGCCCAATTCCCTGAGGCACCTTCCTCCTGCACATTAAAGAAGGGTGTGCACACGGTCAAGCCATCCAGTGATGGGAAGGCTGGAGCTCCCAACGTTGAAACAGACCAGGAGATGGCGGCTCCATCAACACAGAGAACAAGTCACATCGAGTGTCAGCTTCGACTTCATCCCAGGCACATGGTGACCTCCCTGCATATTTGCTGGGTGTCTAAGAACTGCTTCTTACTTATGCTGCTATTTGAAAGATACTGTTTTACGAAATGACCATGATGCAAGCAATCCTTTTTGTTTGTTTTTTGGATCTACAGTCCAATGTGCACAGGCTGGCCTCTAATTCTATATGTAGCCAAGGATGACCCTAAACTCCATCTGCCAAGCTCTGGGATTACAAGGATGTGCCACCCTAACTACTGAATATGGCTCTCCCTGGATAGCAGTGCACACAGACTGTGTGTGGGAGAGAGGTGAACTGTCTTGGAAACAGACAGCACCAATGTTACAGCGATATTGTCCTGGAAGACAGGACGTAATTTTATATCTAAACTGGAACCTTAACTACTTGATTCTCTGTTCCCCGAGGCATGCTCACCATCTCCTGTCCCGTTCAACAGTGAGTTTAATAAATACCTGGTACCTGCACATTTTGCATAGTTTTA